>NC_056726.1:719691269-719991269 GCF_019279795.1 Protopterus annectens
CTGCTGAGGGGGTACATGGTTTGAGTTTGTGGATACATTTCTGTATAAAGGTAGTGGAGATGGGTTGTAGCCTAAAGGTTGGTAGTTTGAGGGATGCAAGGTCAGGGATACTAGTGTTGTCACTAGAGAGTTGGGAGGCCAATGAATTAATAGTATCAATAAAGAAAGAGTTGAAAGTATTGGCAGTATCAAGGGAGGAATTCTTTTCAGACACGGAAGGGGACGGGGTGGTAGTCTGTCCAGGGTGAAGGAGTCTGTTTAGGGTTGACCAGAATTTTTGAGGGTTATTGTGTTTTGCTTGCTGGAGATTACTATAATAATTCTTTTTATCAGAGAAGATAGCTTTTTTGGTACTGTTTCTTAGGTGCCTAAAGGTCTGTTGGTCTATGGGAGATTTGCTGGTTCGCCATTTTTTCCAAGATTTGTTCCTAAGTAACATTTTTTGTCTTGTATCTTTAGGTAGCCAGGGGGCAGGTTTAGATTTAATTCGGATGGAACGTTTTGGTGCGTGATTATCTAGAATTGTTAGGAATGTGGTGTTAAAGTATAGAACAGCTTCTTCAAGAGGAAGTGTCTTTAGTGGGTTCCAGTTGCAGGCATTTAGTTCAGTTTTAAATTGAATAGGGTTGAAGCATTTGAGATCACGTAGGGTCTTATACGTAGGAGAATTGTTAGAGGCATTTTTTTGTCTTATAATATAGGTTAGATTGTGGTCACTAAAGTCATCAGGTAGCATTCCGGACTGATAGTTTAGCTGAGGTTTGTTAACGAGAATCCAATCTAGAATACTTTCTTTGTTGTTAGGTTTGTTGATCCTAGTGGAGGTGTTTATTATCTGAGTAAAGCCATGGAGATTAATATGAGAAGTTGGGTTATTAGTGTTTATTGAGGACCAGTCAAGGTTGAGGTCTCCAAGTATTATAGTTTCTTGTGGGTAGGTGGAAGTGACGCAACTGAGGATATTTTCTATGGTAGCCATCATCAGTTATATAGCAAACATCAATCAAGCAATGATTCAATTAACCAAATTAGCTACAATCTTAAAATTACTACGTGGTAGTACTGTTGAAACAGCCTGCTTCTATAAAAACCTAAAGAACACATTAGATACCAAAGTATCCTGTATGACACTTAACAAAAAGTGCACCAACTAAAACAAAAACATAAACGTTACGATAATACATAACTTTAAAATAAATATGTATAAAACCCTTAAAATATGAATCTTGAGCCCATCTACCGGAGGGCTCTGGCTTTAAGAACCGGCTTAATAGTAACACTTTCATTTAGACCCCTCCCCCTGTGTGCTGCCAGTCTAAAGATCCATTTTAACTCAGCCTGTTCTGCTAGATTAACAATATCACCAAGCCTAATGTTAGGATATTGTACATGCAATACTTGATAATAAAATATATGGTCAGATCCTTCTAAAAGTGTATGCTTAGCTAGCGCACTACAATCTTGCTTCCTTTCCAAACAATATACATGGTCTCTAATCCTCTCTCTTAATGATCTGTTGGTCTTGCCAACATAATATTTGAAACATTTGCCACAATGTGCAATATACACAATATTGCGCGTGTTGCAAGTACTGTGATTCCTCAATTCCCATAGATATCCTGTATCCGGGTTCTTAAAGAAACGGGATTGTAGTACGTATTTACACACGTGTATGTATGTATGTATGTATATATATATATATATATATATATATATATATATATATATATATATGTGTGTGTGTGTGTGTGTGTGTGCGTGTGTGTGTGTGTGTGTGTGTGTGTGTGTGTGTGTGTGTGTGTGTGTGTAATCTGCCAGGTCAATCTTTCTTTACTGAAGGTCCTGATGTTTTTATTTAATTATTAATTTGAATTTTATTACCAAGCTAGAGGCCTAACCTTAATGGACCAATTTCAGTATTTCAGTCTCAGCCAAGGAATACTATAATTATGACAAGTATAAAAGATCTCACAGTGAAGCAAATATAGTTACAGTTGTTTCAGGTGTGACAGGAAATGTAATGCAATTCACTAGTGGACTTAAAGAGTTATATAAAACAGGTTACTGCACCATTACAGACAGTAGTACGTATTTACATGTGTGTGTGTGTGTGTGTGTGTGTGTGTGTGTGTGTGTGTGTGTGTGTGTGTGTGTGTGTGTGTGTGTGTGAAATCTGCCCTCATACAGTGCACAAATTTGATAAAGCTGATTTTTTACCTTACTAAAGCTTAATGCTAAGAAGCCCACTGTGTTTAATTGTAGTCTACATTGCACCAAATGCCAGTTACTATCAATGACCACAAATAATGTCACTGAAGAAAATATTGCACTATCAAACTGAAGGGTCAAAAAACATCAGTCTATATAACTTTCTAAACTGATTATTTTACCCACCAGATTCAATAAAAAGACTAACAGGAATACAGTTGTTGATTGGATATTAAGCAATGCTTCTGACAAGATCTCAGCTAAAAGCTCACTTCCAACTCCCTGTGTAATCATAATCCCACATTATGCTGTTCAACCATGCACGGAAAGCTATAAAATATGCAATACAACCTAGTTTGAAAACCTCACAAACCTTACTTTAACCTCCTTTACCTTTGCACTTAGTCAAATCAGTGGAAAATCTTTCCTAAAAAAAATACCACTAAAATGCACTTCTTACTTTCTATTACTTCTCAATAGTCAGACTCCACTAAGAAAAAACAATGTGTCATATCTAATCCAACATTTTAGTTCACTAGAACACCAAACAGGTAATGCAAGAAAGAGATAAAGCATGGATGCAATAACATAAAGTCAAAACCGAAACCTCGTACCAGACATATAGACAGCTGAGAAATCTCTCCAAGAAACTCATAGAAATTTACAAAAAAATTTTCTTCACCTGACTACAAAATAATAACCTTTTTAACCCAAAAGAGTATTGTGCAACCATAAACAAAATTCTGAAATTTGGCATAACTATATAACCAGATTCCTTTTAAAATGAAATAAACCAAAACTTTGCTCAATAATTCACCTCCCACTTCATTCAAGTAACATCTGCAACACTAAACAATCTTGTAAATTATCCATTAGACATCTTTCAGTTCATTCAGAATGGTACCACAACATTTCCTCTTCAACGATTCCCAGCTTAAATAATACAAGAACTGCTATCACGACTGAAACCTTCGGCATTAGCAACTGACCAATTTCCTGTTGAATACTTATAATTTGCTGCAGATGACATAGTCAACTCCATATTAATACTAATACCAGTGAATAGGCCCACATTAGAATCATATGTATCCAAACTGTGGAAGAAATCGTATTTTATTCCAGTACGTAAAGGAAGATTATCTGTGGAATTATCAAGCTGTCGAGCAATAAACATATTTTCTCATTTGTCAAACATCCTAGAAAAATATGCACATACCTAACTGCTAACGTATGACCTACACTGTCCCACACAACATTGGCTTTCACTCTTCATATAGCACCAGTACCACTCTTCTCTCCTTCCACAACACAACAGAAGAACTTAGGGATGAAGGTAAAATAGTCTGGTACACATACCTGGATTTATCAAAAGCTTTGGATAGAGTCTCCCATATTAAAATGTGACAAATATTATTCTCCCTCAGTCTCTCCACCTTACCCTAAGATGGTCCATTCTGTCAAATGGCAAACAAACTACTCATCCTGCCTATCCATAACCACTGATGCCTCTCAGAGTTCAATCCTAGGTCCTCTCCTTTTCAATATTTTTGTAAATATTTTTCATACTGCCGTGGGGCAAGGCTCCGTGATTCAGTATGCAGAAGGCTCCACTTTAATCTTCTCAGCTCCAAGCATGCCATCACTAGAAACCATTATACAACAATTCTATTCTTCTGTCAAATCGTTTTTGAGTCTATCTAATTTCCTAAAGCAAAACAAAACAAGAATCCAATGTTTCATCACAAAACAATATTCTGGTCACAAAAATACCTTTACAATATCATCACCACAAAACACCAGACTTGAAATTGTTACACATACTAAATTATTTGGGGCCACCACAGATGATATTCTAAAATTTGACTTAAAATCCAAAATACTATCAAAAAACACATAAAACTAGATCATCTCTACAAAGCATCTTCCTACGTCAACTTACAATCTGGAAAGATCACCACCCTCTCATATCTATTGCCGCTTCACTACTAATAAATGTCAGCTTCTCCCCTTTTAACAAAGCCCAATCATTGTTTAGCATTCAACCATCTAAACTGGTTGGAATTCTCCAACTATCAAAAATTTAGTCAGCTTAAACTGGCCGAAAGCATATTTCATCACCCAAACAAATGGTCAGCATTAAAGGCAGTAATACTATGATACTCCCCATCTAGATCTGGCAGGTCTAAGTACACATATCTTGCCCAAGTCAATAGAACAAACAATATACATGGTAAAGCAATGTATTCCTGTAGGAATACTCTGCCACAAGACCAAAGGCAAATCATAAATCCAAAATACTTCAAAGCAAGCCTTAGAACCCACCTCTTGGATTCCAAACTATGCTCCTTCTACTCTTCTCCTGGCTAAATATTGTGACAACACTGTCCATCTGTCCTCTGTCTGTTGTTCCAACTTGGTCTTCTTGCATAATCTAAGCTTCTGGGCTTTCATCTGAAGACCCATGTTTAACAAATCTTACAAGATGTCATATATTAGAATACAAAACATCACAATACAGTCACAGGGCAAAACCACAAATGTTAACTATCACATCCAAAAAATAGAAGAGTTAGACCTTGCAAATCAGTAGCTTATCACTACTACAGTAAAAGAGAAATGTAACCTTATAGAATATAGGGATTTCTAGGGTCTAGCCCTTCTGATTTTTGGATGCGATAGTCAAAATTTGTGGTTTTGCTCTGTGATTGTACAATGTTGTATTGCATTATATGACATTTTGTAATATCTCTTAACCATAGCACTTTTCTCCCCATGCCTCTGCTGAAAAGAGGCCTGCCATAGCCCAGTCCAACTTTCCCATTAAAGAAATGCAAATATATAAATAAATATCCAACATTATTAACTGACTGCAAGGATCTATGATATATGATGACGGGGACATTCTGTACCTAAAGGACAGCTAAGAGGTTTGTTGGTGTGTGTGTGTGTGTGTTGGTGTGAGTGTGTGTGTGTGTGTGTGTGTGTGTGTGTGTGTGTGTGTGTGTGTGTGTGTGTGTGTGTGTGTGTGTGTGTGTGTGTCTGTATGTGTTTGTGTGTATGTGTGTGTGTGTGTGTGTGTGTGTGTGTGTGTGTGTGTGTGTGTGTGTGTGCATGTGTGTGTTACAATGTGTGCATCTATGTGGGAGACTGAATGAGAGAGGGTACCTGTGCTAATGCAATGCATGGGCCACTAGTGATAACTACCACAGTAGAGTGACGATTTGCTCTTAAGGTTGTTACAGGTGAGTCTGAGACATGCAATTTAGCTGATAATGAGGTCTTCCCTCATTGTTGCTAACATGCCTGTAAATCACAATTTTTCAAATTATAGAATCAATCCATTTAACCTCAGGTCTCACTACCACCACCAGCGGGGTTCTTTCTGAATCGCCGTGAGTTATTCTTTGTGGGTAATGTATTTAACAGGTTATCAGAAAGTGGCATAAATATTATTAAATCAAATCGATTCTATTGAGGTCATACAGCAAATCTGAAAATGGAAAGAATATAAAGCTTAGGCATAGATAGGCTAATACCTGACATTTCTAAGTTTTTCTCCCCAAAGATATTTATTTGATAAGAAATACATATCCTAATGTTTAAAATAATAACAATATTCCCATATCATTGAGATGCTAATCAAATGCACCCATATTAAAGCAAGTTAAACATCCTGTTGGTTAACCATCTAATCAATCACTTACCTTGATGAATGCTTATTATACATTTGTCTCAATATTTGTTGATACATTAAAAATATTGTTTCCGGAAAAATAAATGAAGATCTAGCAAGCTTTATTATTAATAAACAATCTCAAGATATCATAAGGAAAGTTATAACATTAAGTGATTTTGTTAATAACCATAATCATAATCACATTAAAGAGCTGGCGGTTCTTAGTCTTGACATTAAAAAAGATTTTGATAACATACATTAGGAACATTTGTTTTTAAAATAATTTATTAACTCATTAGAAAATATGTATATTAAAAAGATAGACATGGATACCATTAGTCACCTACATACCTCTCAACTTCTTAGAGCAAGAAATCTGGACAAAGTCATAAATAATCGGGGGGGGGGGGGCAAAGGCCCAAAATAGGGACAGTTTTTGAATATTACTCTTACAAACTTAGAAAGTTGATAGAATAACAGGTTTTGCATTAGCAAGGATTTTGTGAAGGGTATGAAGTATGACATTAAAATGTTTGTCTATATTTTCTGATTTCAACCCTAAATGATTTGCCAGAAAAAACACAATTTTTTTGTGAAACAGACCAAAAATATGAGGCAAAAATCTGGACATTCTTCAAAAATCTGTACGGTTGAGAGGTATGGACTCACCTATGGTTTTTGCTTTAACCATAAAACCTTTAGCTAACATTGTAAGAAACAGCCAAGTAAAAGATTTTCAAATACACAACCAATATCATTCACAAATGCTGTTGTTTGCCAATTATATCTTATTAGCACTCACTGATACAAAGATTTATTTTAGATTTGTCCAAAATATAATTATGCAATTTAGAGATGTATTTGGCTTAAACCTTGATAGTAACATACCTAAATGCATGGTTATGAATTCTAGAAAGATTTGTAAACAAAAATGTAAGAAAATGTATAACATAAGTGTTACAATATAAATAGATTGCTTAGGAATAGCACTGAAAAATCTATTGATCAAAATATCTGAATCAAATGCAACCAAAATAATTCAAAATCTAAATTAAACCATTATTAAATGGAATAACCTGTTATTTTACATTTGAAGACAGATTACAATTAATCAAAATGAATTTGCCAAAGACTCTATATTTTATTCAAAAAGCAGCTCACCATCATCACCATCATCATCACCATCATCATCATTGTAAATCTCCCTTTTCAGTTTCTTTTATATGGGGAAGAGATGTCACTTCAACTATCACCACTTCACTTGATTTAGTACCACTCCACTATTTTCTTTGATGGCCATTCCTGACTATAATAGGTCTTCTCTCGTGCAATCCATCCATCCCTTGGCTGGACATCCTTGTTTCTTCCTACCTTCTTTCTGTCTCTTACAAAGCTCCTTCACCAAATCATCTTCTGCTTTTCTGCATGGGTCTGAACTACTGTTTTCTTTCACAGTTACTGCAGTTGGAGCTACTTTGGCTTCTGCTCTAATGCTGACATATATTTATCTGTTCCACAGTGTGCATCCTAGCACTTGTCTCAGGCTCCTTATCTCCATCACCTCTAGCTTCCTCAACTGCTCATCCTTCACTGTTCAGGTTCCTGTACCATACAGACATTCTGTTTGCACCACATTTTTGTACACTGCTCTTTTCAACTTCCTTGGCATTCTTCTGTTACACACTACACCTGACACTCTGTGCCAGATGGCTGCAGCTCATCCGATTATAGGTTCATAGAGTCATAGGTGCTTACTAAACTATTGATCAGTGAGGATCTTAGGAAGATTAGCCTTACACTCACATTATAGTTACTGGCCCTTGTGCTTTTTGTATGAGTAACCCATATGTGGTAGTTTTTTAACCCTTATAATTTGTATACAAATAACCCAGAAAAGGGCAGAACAAGGATATGTTGGGTCATTTGCATTTTGCTCCCGTCAAAGAGGGACACAGGTGTTAAACCGGGGTTGACTTTATAGTTACCCATCCATTCATCCAAATTACTGGAGGATGGTTGCATTGAAGCAGAATTCTACATGAAATATACCTGCCCCTTCATCATATTCTATTTATGTTGTAGAAGACATTATAAGTTCATAGGTTTGTAATAGGCTATTGACCCCTAGGGTCTTTATAAGCCTAGCAGTGCAAACCAACTGTTTTGTCTCCTAGCACATTGGACACCTATATGGTGGAGGTATGTTAGTAACGCAGTAGCTAAGGGTTATTTGAGGGTATTTTAGTTTAGGATTAGTTAATTTACTGTCAACCTCTGTCCATCAGAGGCATGGAGGTAGCACCAGGGGTGAATTTTTGATTTTCTATCCAGTGACCAGGGTTTCATTTGAAAAATGTCAGGGATGAACTCCTCTTCATGTGGATGGGGAACCTATTCCATTATGCATGGATACTTTGACAAATATATCTGTCTATCCAGTATGTTTTATTTATGTCACAGGCAAAGTTCAGGCCCTTAGATCCAGTGTACCCAGTGCTGTTTGTTTTGTGAATGTGTAAGAGGTTCATTAAAGCTGGGTCTGAGGATGCCTTATATGTCAGACAAAGATCAACTCTCAATAACCTGTAGGAAACTGAGTTAAGAGATAAGACCTTAAGACAATCTGTTTAGGGCAGAATATTCATACCCTAGAGTCTCTTGGTGAGAAAACTTTGAGGGAGTTCTATCTGTTGCAGGTGCCTAGTTAGGTACATGTGAAAGGGGGCATTGTATTTGTTGATGGGTCTTATAAGCGCTAAGCAGAGTGGTATTACAACTTACATGGACCTGAATGTCATACCCTTGCCTATGAAATGGGTGCCATAGAATGATTTTCTTACTATCTTTGCTGCATGTTGGTCGAAGGTCAAATTACTATTTACATATGTCCCATAATCCATAACTACTGGATCAACTCTTAGGGCTATTTTATCAATGGAGTAATTAGCTTGGGTGAAAAACTTCCCAAAGGGAACTATAATGCATTTCTTTGTGTTGAGTTTTAATTCATGGCTGTGGCATCAGTCATTTGTTTGTATCAGACCCATTTGTAGGATGTAGGTATCATGGGGGAGAATCTATGACAGTTCCCAATTTCCAGTCATCTGTCAACTTAAGTAAGAGGCATTTGACATTAGCCTTGGCTTCTGTGAAGTAGATGTTGAACAGGAGTGGGCCCGACACAAAGCCCTGGGGTACGCTGCTGGTAACCGGTCTCCCGGTGGAAATGATCTCACCAATTCTGACTTCTTGTTTCCTACCTGTGAGCCAGCCAGGAATTACAAGAGTTATGTAGACATTTATGGCTAGTTCTGAGAGTTTGTCAACAATACCTGAGTGGGGTATTGTATCAAACACCTTTACCAGGTCAAGGTAGGTAGTGTGCACTGTTTTTCCTCATCCATAGCCTTGATGACCCTTTCAGTGAAGTCTACCAGGCTGAGTAGGCAAGACTTTGAGCATGTATCTATGCTTCCATTGGACTTGTCAAAGTGCAGCAGGTCTGATAAAATATGGTCTGTTGTGGCTTTGTACACAAGCCTGGCATTGCCTCTTAGTAGACTGTATGATACCAAGAAGACAGACAAGGCTCTGAGATGGTACACACAGTTTTTATAAATTTAGGATCTTGATTTTTCTTAGTGAGGAGTCACTGTGGCCATTCCAGTTGAGACAAGTGTTTGGACAAGTGCATACTGAAAAGGGCCTTATACTCAATGACCCACCTAATGAGTGCTGAATATATTGAAATGATTACATCCCTGGACCTGGCTGCCATAGATAGAAGCTGTGTGATGAAAACGTTCTTTCTTATAATAGCGGATCCATCGGGATCAGAGGACCGTTCATTGCTGATAGAAGTTTCCACATCCTTGATTACTGGATCAGTTTTCAGGGGTGTGCTGTCAATGTGATAATTGCAAGGAAAGCCATGCTTGTATTTTTTGGCATAAAGTTTTAGTCCATGATTTTGACACCAGCGATTTGTTTGGCACAGACCCTGTTGGAGAAACATAGAGTCCTAGTGGCATTTATTTCCTAGGTTCCATTTGCAAGACAATTTGCTATCCAATAAGTTCCAAAGGGATTTACATGTAGCTTGGAGAGTTTATGATACCTGGATATGGGATGGTATTGAACACTTTTTTGCCAGGACTGCATATGTGGTCTGCACTGATTTGCCCTCATCCATTGCTGCAGCAAAGTTTTTGAAGAAGAGAACCAGGTAAAGTAGCGAGGATCTGACCTAGAGGGATTCAAACTGACTTGGGTCAAGAGTCTACAGGTTGCCTATATCCTTATTAATTAAACCCATAATGATGCTTTCTATACCCTTACAGATGAGGCTGACCTTATTGGTCAATAATTATCTGGATCCATTGAAAGTCACAAATTTGTGCAAGAGAATTACTGTTGTTCCATTTATCTTGCATGAAGTCTGTTTTGAGGCTGATATTAAATAGCCTCTGTAGGGGGTCTGCCAAGTCTTGTTTAAGGATAGCCCAGAGGCAGCCTAGTATGTTGCCCAACACCATAACAGTAGTTTTCTTGTCTTTTGATAATGTCTTGAGGATTAGTTCTTGAGAGATTTGAGGAGGACTATGTGACCTTGGAGGGGAGAAGGGTAGGGGATATAATTATGCTAAATTTGTATACTAGTAGATTGGCAATGTTCTCTGGGTACAAGTATGTGATATTCGCTATAATTATGTGTAGATATAATGTCAAAACATACATTTTATTGTCTGCAGATTTCCTCCTGCAGCTGACACTGATGCCATATCTGATGTAAAGCATGTAAGGATGATATGTGCACATTTATGTATCTCAGCAAACACTTTGAAAATTGTTGAAGTAAAATGAATTACATTAACTAACCTTCCACACTCCCCATCTGTGGTTGTTGCAGGGGTCTGAAGGCAGCGCTCTCAACATCAACTCTAATGATACCAGTAGCGTTCTCATCTGGATCCAATTTATTGCCTATTATAGATGCTCCTCATCGAGTTTAAAGGATGGAGTATGGGAGAGCCAACACAAGTGCTGCTACAGGTAACTAGATTCTGCCTAGCTTTTGTCCTGGCACATCCCACTGTGTTGCTGGGTCTTGTCCTTCACTATACCAGGGTTTGGCTCCTTCCCCTACAGTATTAATGGCAGCCTCTACTTGATTCCAGACCTTAGCGCTAGCTGACTATTTTTGGTCCCCCTTTTCCAAATATTCATTTCCCATATGTCTTTGGAGAATACATAAAAATGCGATTCTCTTCAGTATTGAATTTGTTTCTTTTGCTGTTGTATCATGTTATTCACATGTTCATAGTCATGTACTGGACTAATACACCACTAGGACCTTTTTAAGCCTGACCATGCATCCCAAATCTCTGACAAGTTATGGTACCCTTGCAGTATCTGTAAGGAATCCATTGGTCCTATAAAGGGAGCCTAGTTTCTGTCGTACAGATTTAATGATGTGCAGTGTATGTTGGTCATATTTGAGATCATCATCTATTGTAATGCCTAGACGTTTACTGTGAGTTACCTTTGACTGGGATGGATGCTACCTAGATATGAGTAACCGATATAGGACTTGAGCAATTGTATGAAAGGGGCAAGGATGAAATCAAATGACTGGCTCCCCTGTCTTGCTTGGTGGGCTGGACAGGAGAAGGGTTTCTCTCTTTCTAGGTGAGTTCTCTGGTGGGCCCCACAAGTTTAGCTATGGTCACATAAAGTGTGGCTGGATATGTATGAAATAGCATATAAGATTGAAAAAAGTAGTGATATGGATGCATCACAAGAGAGCTTACATTGTAAGCTGTCAAAGATATTTAGGGTATTAAAGAAAATATATTAGCCAGCCATAGATGGAGGCCTACAGACATCCATTGCTTTCATTGTTGGGAAGCTTTACTTTGGATGCACCCTGCCTAAGATAAGTACTCAACAATAGGATGAATCTGACTGAAAGTCACAACTGGAAGTACCCTCCATATGTTCCACAAAGGCAGACTGCATGCTTCCTTCAGATAATTGTGAACTCTTTAAGTCAGAAGGCCCTTGTCAATCCATTGTTACCACAGATAACTCTTCTATTTATTTTTAAAAGGCAGTATCCCTAAAAAAGAGCATCTAAATTCCTAGTTGCAGAAAGAAAAGCATGGCTTTCTATGGGCCTTGAAAGGTCTTTGGGTTATCACAATACAGTGACATATTTTTAGTAGCACAAGAAATGTTTTCTATATCAAAATATATCGAGCGTGGAGGCACTGTTTATAATTCTTGTACTCTGATCTAGCCTATAAAGTTTAGCTGGAATGGTCTATTGAAACAATCTTTTGTAGCATGAAAGCTTTGATATATTTTTAATACTGACGAAACCTGCACATCCTTTGCATACTGCCATATCTATTTCATTTGCACATATTTTACCTCTTCTGCCCTCCCATAAACAGATACTTGTTAGCTTGTGTAGCTAAACTACCCAGATATTCGGGGGGGGGGGGTGCATAATGGATAGATGTCTTAAGATACAGTATAATATAGGGCAGAACATAATTTTTAAAGCATTGATTCTCACCAAAATTGAAAGGTGAAAAATGCTCCAGATATGAACTGCAACAAAGAACTCTTCCCAAAGCTGCCTTATGTTGTAATTTGTCAATGTGTTTATAGAGACAAATAATCTGATGCCTAAATATTTCAGAGGGCTAAAGCTCCATTTGAAAACTGAGAGCTGCATATGAGCTACTTGCTTGACTGCTGCAGAATCTCTGTCTCTGAGACAGTAACTTTCAGATGTAATACAGCATAAAAAGCTTACAAAATCAAAGAAATGGATTGTGTATTTTCCCCTAGTTCCCTTGTCAGTAGTAGGCAGTCATCTACAAATATTAAAATCCTCACTTCATCATACAAATCCCAACCATTAAGAATGCTGGAGTTTATTATCATTTGAATGAGGGGAATAAACGGTGATGGAGAAAACCCTGCCTAATCCCGTTATACAACTTGAATTGAAGTGACATGCTGGTACCAGACAATGCCTTCCCCTGAGAACTGGACTTCTGATATGTATTCAGACAGAAAACACATTTGACTCATGTCTGCCCAAATATATTTCTAATACACTAAAGCACAAAACCTTTTTTTAATCAAATGTAAAGCCAAGGAAAGATTTTATATTGTTCTGTCCCTGTAGTAGGGTATGTAATGATCTGGCATGATCAGTGCAAGAACTCTATTTCACAAAGCCTGCTTTGGTTACATAGGATAGGAAGGGTTGGACTCAGAGGGCCAGGATCCTGGCACAGAGCTTTTCCCCAGTGTTTCTGAGAGATATGAGGGGATAGTCTGCTATTATGGCAGTGTCCTTCCTGGTTTACAGAAGACAACAATCCTAGACTCCTGCAGAGATAGAGAGATAGAGAGGGATGCCTGTTTGATTTTTTTTTATTAAGGATCAGCCATATGAAGTTCAAAGGTTTCTCCTGCAATAGTTTATATACACTGGCTAAACAAACCATTAGGGCCTCGTGATTTACAGACAGGGTACTTTTAGTGGCACATTATTATTTCAGCTATGGTTCCAGGATTTCGTAACAGATCTTGATCTTCTTATGTGAGGTCTTTTATTTGAGGATAGTAGCTCCATGATTATCTTTAGCCTGTCTCTCTGTTCTGTGTGTGCTGATCAAAGCTAGGGTTACCAATTATCCCTTTATGCACAGGAAAGTCCCTGCTCGGGCAGCTGTGTCCTGTGATAAAACACGATAAAAAGAAAAATGTCTGTTTCCTTTGACTGATTCCTAAAACAATTATTCTCTATGTTAAACAGCCTGTTTTATAAAAATAATATAAATGCCTCCAATTTTGCAACAATGAAATTTTACTTTGGCCATAAAGTGAAACTCAGTCCTTTCCAGTGGTTGTAGGAGTGTTTTGACCTGCAAAGTGTCATGTTTCAGTGAAAAATGTCCTACTTTGGGAATATGAAAATATGGAAATCCTAGCTCAAAGCTACTAATATGACTGTTACAATGTTTTGGGTTTCCACCGTTGTTTAATTTGATGTTGTTATATTGGCTTTACCAGGTTTGGTATAGGTCATGTCAAACATCTGATAGACAAGATATAAAAATATATATATATATATATATATATATATATATATATATATATATATATATGTATATATATATATATGAGTTTATGTCACATAATTAAACCACACTTTGACAAAACTTTTTTTGTGGAGATGAAAAGTGAACATTCAATAAAGTGAACGTTTAGATCAGCGAAAAATACCACAGAGAAAGGAAGCACTTGGCCACCTTACGAACGAAACACACACCACAGTATGTCAAAGCCCCCCCACACCCCCTAACTTTATATGCAAACTCCCAGATCTCACTACAGTGGAGAAAAGGGCAACTTTCTAACATTTGCCATCTGCTTCCTTTCCCTGTGGAATTTTTTGCTGATGTGAATGTTCGCTTTATTGTACATTCACTCTTTTCGTCTCTATGACAAGAGTTTTGGTGAAGTGTGGTTTGATTATGTAAAGTAGACCAATTACTCCCTGAAACACAGCACTGCCTCATTGAAACTAACCCAGACTAACACAACAGAAAACATAAAGAATAAATGACAGTTTGCCATAAAATTCACACTCCTGTTTAACTGAGCTAAAAGGTAACTTGACAACCTCAGCAAACCAGTGCAAAAAGGGTAAAACCCTCTTTAGTTATATGTAGTAGATGCATTTATGTATGTACAGTCATGAATGCTTTAATTTATAGGATCATAGGATTATAGGATCATAGGAGATTACTAGGCTATCGACCCGGAGGTTATTTTCAGCCTAGCCATTTCAACCCTATGTAATACCATAATGGTACTAGTCAAGTCTCAAAATTGCATTTAGGGATGATTGCCCATGTCCAAGAGGGTTATGAGTGCTATCCCCAGTAAGAATTTATGGTGCCCTATCCACTCATCCAGGTTCATCTTGAACAGTGTCATTGAGGTGCTTTGTTTCACACGAATTGGCAGCCTGTTCCAAAGATATGGCAGTTGCTGAGAGATAAAGCTGTCCCTCCAGCATTTCCTATTTAAGTCACAGGCCATATTTAAGTCCCTGGAATGGGTAGCCCTAGACCCATTTAATTTACGGATATGCAATAAGTTCATTAGCTTTGGGTTTTGGATTGCTCTGTAGGCCAGGCATAAGTCTCCCCTAAGAAGTCTATACAATACAGAGTATATTGACAGGGATTTTAGTCTGTCCATGTAAGACACATGCTGCAGGCCCTTGTGTTTATTTGTTAGAAACCGCTGAGGTCTCTCTAATTGCTATAGATGGTTAGTACTGTACATACCGAATGGGGCATTATACTCAATTATGGGCCAGATAACTGCTGAGTGCAGGGGGGGGGGTATAACTTATTTTGCTCTCAAGGCAATGCCTTTACTAATCAAGTAAGCTATATGGAAATCTTTCCTTACAATGAAAGACACATGGTGGTCGAAGTTAAGGTAGCGGTCAGCCTGTGATCCCAGGTCCCTTACCACTTCATGGGTACTTAGGGTATTGTTATTATTTGATAGTGTGAAGGGAATGATGATGCATTTCCTTGCATTCAGTTTGAGACCATGACTAATACTCTAGTCTCTGGTCTGTGTGAGACCATCCTGGTGTATACTGACACCATTTGAGGATTCAGTGACTGCACCTACTTTGCAGTTGTCTGCAAATGTGGTAAGACACAACTCTTTACTTTTGACCTGAACTTCTGAGAAGTATATACCAAACAGTAGGGGGCTCAGCACTGACCCCTTTGGTACCCCACTGGTAACAGGTCTGCTGGTTGGTGTGGAGTCACCCACTTTGATAGTATGTGTCTGGTTTGTGAGCCAGTTGGCAATTAATCTTACAATGAAGGGGTTTACATTCAGTTTGCTAAGTTTATCTGTAATGCCTGAGTGTGGGATTGTGTTGAAAGCCTTTGGCAAGTTGAGGTAGTCTGAGTGCACAGATTTGCCCTCATTAATGGCCTTGGTCACACTTTCAGAAAAATCCATCATATTTAAGAGGCAGGATCTGCTCTTCACAAAGTTGAATTGGGTAGGGCAAGGGTTTGGAGGTCACCTATGTCTTTATTTATGAGGACCATAATGATACGTTCCATGGCCTTACAGATGAGACTGGTCAGGCTTATGGGCCTGCAATTCCCTGGGTCTGTTTTTTTTCATTAGGTAGCTGGGGGCATGAACCTGCTTAGATCTCTTGACATTTTCTGTAAAAATCTGTGATAAGTTACTCTGAGTGTCGCTGCCCTGCAGCTAACTCAAATTGCTGCAAGATTGTCTCTATGCATTGCAAAATGTGTTCTTATATGGCATCCCTAAATGGGTTTCATAAGGCTGGAAAATGGGAAGATAGGAAAGCTGGAAACAAGGGAGAGATAAAACAAGGAATACACAGAAGGAAGACATTAGGATGACTGTGTTCAAGGAGATGGGGTGCTATGCTTTTGTAAGGGATAGATCTTCTATTTCCATTTTTTTATGAAAGGAAATTGGAGAAAGGGGGATTCTTAATGAAGAGTTAAAGAAGACATATGAACATACAGTATAGGCAAGGTAGACATGAATTATAGTGGGCTGATGTCTGGAGTGGTGACAAGGTATACAGATGGCAGACTGACACAAATGACTGTGAAGTACAGGTATTACCCTGGTCTGGAAGACCTCAAATTTTCCCCACTGCAATAGACCTTTAGAAGATGAACCCAATGATGTGGGGGTAGAGGCCTCCAGTGGCTTGCAGGTTGAAGTCAGCATGATCAGTGTGTCTTGCACCCAATGGAGGAGGCAATGAATGGGTTGCAGGTGCCTTTTCACTGCCCTCTCAACTGCTGCCTCAACCAAGCCCCTGAAGGTTGTTGTGTTCACAGCTCACCAGGCTCCCATACACAAGGGGCACAATGGGGGGGGGTGGAGTCACTACCGTTACCCTGTGAAGTCATAGTCTGGTGGGCAGGCAGAGGTGGTGAACATTCCCCTCACCTAGGTAACACATGGCTGAGCTGTCCCTGAGATCTTAGGACCTGTGGAAAAGCAGTGTGAAAAGGAGAGAAAAATAAGAGAAAGAGGGGAATGGAAGGAGAACAACTCACAAGTGTTTTGAAAATATTGAAGTTTATTTAATGAAATTAATTGTTTATTCATTCATACAATGGCTTATTATTATTGACTGTATTCTGAGAAAAGTTATTGATGACACTTGACATTAATGCTTCTTAAGTGATGTGGATTATTGCAGCACCAAAAAGTATTAATAGTAACAGTTACTGATGTTAATACTAATGTAGTCTTTATATATACATATATACACACGCACACACACACACATATATATATATATATATATATATATATATATATATATATATATATACATGCATACACACACACACAAATATATATATATATATATATATATATATATATATATACGTATATTGATATATATATATATATATATATATATATATATATATATATATATATATATATATATATATATATATATATATATATATATATATATATATATATAGATATATATATATATAAGTCTTCTTGAGCAAACCACAAATCCATTTAATTGAAACTTACATGATTGAGACGACAACACCGAAACCTTAGTTTAATGAAGTTTCATATCACTGGAATTTTAATCCTGAAAAAAAAGGCAGCTGGTCAACATAAAAAAAAAACAAAACAAAAAAGACAAACAAACCAAATCATGTCAAACCCATCTTAGTGGGAGGGCTTCAACCCTCACACCCCCTCAACTAAATATACCAACTCAGAGATTTCACTGTAGTAGGAGAAAGGGAAAATTTCTCCCCCCTGCCACAGCTGTAGAGTTGAGTCCTCTGCTGATTGTTCAAGACAAGTCCTCCAGCACCCTCTCTGTGAAACCAGTGCTTCATGTTCCTGCTCCAAGCAGCTGACACACACACACTCTTGGAGATTTGATTTGTACACATACATACGCACACACACACACACACACACACACACACACACACACAGGAAAGGCTGGCACAGATTTACTAGCTATGCCCCCTTCTGCCCAGACTATAAGGTAGTTACACTGCCACCAGGCACTATAAAGCCAGCTACTCTAAGGCTCTTAAAAGGATGTCCAGTTACAGTGTGTGAAATTAATATCAATACAAATGATAGTGTTTGACCAATGCAGTAAGGCTTTCAGGAGTGGCTACAGAGTCACCAAATAGATATCAGTACTCTCAAATTTTAAATATTCTCTAAAGGATCAGACACATTAAAAAGATTAAATATATTGGATAATAAATAATAAAAGAACATGAAAATATGGAATATCTATCTACAATAAAAAACAGTTTCAATCACAGAAATATTAAAACAACACAAATGAATAAATTCACACAGATACAGAAAAACAGTATTTAATTGATCTTAGTATATATTCCTGACTGATCTAAAGAATTACTATTCCCTGGTCACTTACTAGAGCAAGGCAAGATGAAGTAGTTGAGGGATCTTTCTATGTCATGTTTGAAAAAATAGAGTGCTCTGAGACTTCAACCTCATCTAGTATTAAAAAACATCATTTTAGTGATGGATTACAGAATTACATCACATACATCTGGTCATCTGACTTCTGGTTCCCATGCTGCCCCCTTGGTTAGAATCTGCCAGGATGTAGCACATATATGTCAATAACACACACATAGAACTTTGCTAAGATCTGTTGCAGCTTCTGGAAGTTATAAAACAATAAGCACTTTAATTATTCCTACAGGAGCTAATAAACCATTCTCTGGCACAGACATTTCATCTCTGGCAGTAGTCAGAACTGTAAGATGCAATCTTTATGGCCTAAATTAAGTAATTTAATTTCTTACTATTTTTTTTCAAAGTTAGCTGGACTGAGATTAACCTCTTATTTTCCAGTATGCTCTTTTCTGTCCAGCAGGACACACTGTTGATACATTTTTAACACAAGCAACTTTACAAATACATTTTCAACTCAAGCATCTATACAAATCATTTTGGCATAAAAATGACATATAATTCTTTACAAAATTCAAGCTAGCTGTATTGGCATATATTACGCATCCACTGCCCTACTTCTTCTGGCATAGCTGGCAATACCTCACATCATCATAGTCGCCTCCTTCTACAATAAAATAGCTACATTTGCCATCAATCTCCCTCATAGAAACCCACCATTGTCATAACAATTAAACTGGCTTGAACTGAACAACTACCTAACATATTCACAACTAACTACAACACACAAGCTCATTCATCACCCAGAAATCTGCCCTGCACTAAAAAACATATTACTGCCCTACTGTCCATCAAGGGATCGCCATTCTAGTAACAAATTCTTACTACTCACAAATAAGTCAAATAACATTCATAGGTTCATAGATTCATAGAATGTTACTAGGCTAATAGCTCTAGGGCCCTTATAAGCCCATGCATATTTATCCCGAGTTGCTCAAATTGTTGGTGGTTAGGTGAGTGAAGTTCATAGTTATAAGAGTCTATGTCTATGTCTATGGTAATTAATACTGACTGCCTCTGTCCATGAGGGACATGGGTGCCACCCCAGGAGTGAATTTGCAATCACCCATCCATTAATCTAGATTGTGTTTGAAAATAATCAGGGAGGTGCTCTGTTTCATGTGAATTAGAAGCTTGTTCCAGAAAGTGGCAGTCTGTGGGATATGTATCTATCTCTCCAGTGTGATCTATTTATGTCAGAGGCTAGGTTAAGATCCCTGGAGAGAGTGACCCTCATGCATATGTTACCCCTTATCAGCCTGTAGGAGGCAGAATAAATGTTGCAGGAGACACACTCTACTACAAATCTGTAATAGTATCCTCACACAAAAAATATTCTCTGATATCTTAACCAATCTTGGTCCTACACATGCTCATCACCAGGATAAGACTTTGTGCTCACCATAAAATACTCTCCAAATACTCTCCTTAAACAGAATACTCTAAACCTCTCACTGAAATGACAAAACAAGTTTTATTCAAAACTGCTGCCTGTACAATCCAAAAAATTGCACATGGGCTTTCTGTTTAGTTATGTCTACCTCTGTAAAAATCTTAGAATGTATAAATGCAATGACTGCATGTGTATAAATGTAAATAGAAATGTAACTACTTTGTGTTTAACTGGAACTAAGTATAATACAATGTAAACAAATGGAGCTTCTATCCCTGGGCCTTCACTGAAAAAAAATGGGCATTGCCTAGTTAGACTTTCCCAGTAAGCAAAGATAAATAAATAAATAAATAAATAAATGCATAAATAAATAAATAAATAAATAAATAAAGGTACCGCCTATATGCCAGCTATGTCATTGTCATCAGTACATGTTTGAGCTTGCCTCAGGGTGTGACCTCTGGTGAATGGGAAAGGTGCAGCTACTAGACCATTCATTACAAACAGATTTATTTGCACTTCTGGGGACCAGACATTTTAAGAAGCACCTCTAAGTTACTAGGCAGGTGATTATTGGCAGTATGAAACTGAAGAGTCGAACTCTGTCACAAGATGGTCAGTTCACTTCATTGTTCTAGAAAGAAAAATGCATGCTTGGGTTTGGCTGTTCTGCAACAACTAGACCACTAGACTACTGGCAATGCTTCAGTTTCTTGAAGCACAAGACACCAAGGAACACAATGCCAGTCATTGTTTTCCACAGGAAATCATTGATAGCACAATGTTTAAGTGTGCACCTTTAGTCATTCACTTCTTTTGGGAGATTTATCCTTTGTTTGAGTTGGTAGGATTGTGGACTTTCTGTTTCGGATATTGTTTTTTAGCATTTCTGTTCCTTCTGGCTTTAACATTTGACATTCCATAACCAAAATATTACCAGGACATTCTTTTTTTTGTTCTGGTTATCAGGAAATAAGATACTAATAGACAGATAACCACTAGAAAAGTGTCTAACATTAGCATGCAGTTAGAAATCTGTCACTCGCTTATTCACTTATTCCAGTGTGCAGCTTTCTGCAGGGTTGACTACATCCTAAGAAAAAATATTCATATTTTTCAGGTTGAGACAGTTGGAACACAAAAATGGGAAAAAATTGTTTTTTTTCACATGCCTATATTCTCATATTGCCCTGGTCAATATTTTCTTTTGTTTGATGGTCAGTCTAATGCGAAGTTTTGTAAGATGTTTTCTTTCACTGTTAGTTATGATTTTACAACATCTCTAGTCTATGGTGCAATATTCCAAGCATGGGTTATCTACTGGAGAAAAATAATACAGTATGTTAAGAAATACTGAACTTCTTCTGGACTTCACTTAAAACCTTGAATATTGCAATTAAAATAAAGTAATGGGAAAGAAAAAGCCAGGGATTATTCATGCTGTCATTGCTTTTATATTAGTGATAATACAGAGGACTGTGATAGCTTTACAGATCATAACTAATTTATTATGATTTTGAGATGTGAATGCCGAGACGTTTACCTCCAGAAGAAAGTTTGAGAAGTAAAAATCTTGGCATCCATGTCAAGAATACATAACTGAACATTATGATTGGAGACCTGATCATACATCTTTGTAGTGCATGGAGCTTCATCTGCTCTATGTAAGGTGGATACAGTAAAAAAATGCTAAAAATGCTATAAAGCACTTAACCACTTAGCAAGTGCTGTCAGAAAGGAAGTGTAGTGAGTGTGGTTAAGATGGCTAACTGAGAGTAGCAACTGGTGAAAGCTCTGTGACTAAAAACTTTTCTCTGACAGAAAATGTAATCAAAAAATGAAAATGTGAAGATACATGCTAGCTAATTTTATTCATTAATAATCAGAGAAAAGATTCATAGCTTCAGGTTCTTCAAAAGCAATACTTTTTCTGTCAGAATTTCAACTGTTTTGTTAAAAGACAAGAGACTTCAGCATGGGTCACTCAAGAAATGGTACACAGGATTCTTGTGTAAAAAAGACATTGTCAATATTATCTAGTGTACAGGATATATTACTTAAAATAGACAAACTGGATACAAAACTAGAATGTTTCAAAGAAGAGACCAGAAAGAAAATGAAACATTTTGAAGCTATTATGAAACAACAAGGGGCACAAATCAGGAGTATGGATGAGACTTTGAATGATCATGAAAGCAGAATAACTCAAAGAGAATCTCAGACTGGATTTCTTTTAAAACAAAATAACTGGCTTGTAGAAAAACTTGACGATTTAGAAAATAGACTGAGAGTAAATAATATTAGAATTTATGGTATAACTGAAAAGTATGAGGGAGACAATATAATAAACTTCTTAACTACCTGGCTACAAACCTGGCTACATAAAACATTACATCCACCTGACACTTTATCTTTTGGAATTGAAAGAACACATAGATCCCGGAGAACACCTTCTAAAAAAGAGATCTCACCATCACGCTCAATTATAGTTCATGTCTAGCTTAGAAAAATATCAAATATTAAAAGCAGCATGGTCCAGACCACCTATTAAAACTGGTAGTCATGTAGTCAGACTTGACAATGACTTTTCCAGTAAAGTAATGAGTAAAAGAAAATCCTGTTCACCACTGCTCAAGGAACTTAAATAGAAAAATATTAAAGCCACTATGGTTTTTCCTGCAAAGATGAAATTATTCCTTTCTGAAGAAACCAAAATATTTAACACACTGTAGGAGGCATCAACTTTTGTTAACAGCAATAAAATCCTTAATACTAAAGAAACAGAATGGAACAGTATATCTTTAAAAAGGCAGACCCCCGGATTCATGAAGCTCGGCGCAAGGCTGGTGTAAGGCCTGTGCCAGCCGTGCGGCGTATTTATGGTGTAGTAGCGCCATATGCATATTAATGAATGTGCGCTGCCACCACATCCACGTGCATAGGACACGTGCGCGAGTGCATGGGGCGTTACTAAGCTGCGCTCGGAGGCGTGTCAATGTTGGCTGTCGATGAGCAACCTAAACTGCTGAATATTATAGTCTACCTGCAATAGTAATCGCACCTATCAGTGTCCGTGGATAATGAAACATATGCAAAGCATGCAAGACAGTTCCCGGCCACACAAAATAGAGAACCAAACAGAAATGCATGCAACACAATATGAGTTTCCGTCCATGGAACAAATGATATTTAAAATCGTGTGTCCGTAATGTACTGCACTGTAAGTAGTTATACCCAGTGGAAATGAAGTGCATCATGTCAGCGCGCCGCCAATACACATGTCTAGCCCCATGGGCAGGGTCACCAGCAGTCCCACAGTGGTAGTGATAGTACACAGCTGGGCAGTTGTGGCCATATAACAACCGTAAAGAAACCTGACAGTCCAAATTGTATATCAAACACACACAAACATATGAATATTAAAATGTGCTATACACATGAACAGGAACGTAACCGGCACATACACATAGGATGCTATATGCGGAACTGGGACATCCAAATGCAGAACCCATGCATGCAAATGCAATACGCAACAACCACTGTATAGCACATAACCCGCACCCATGTCTGAATGTCCACCAAATCCAGCTACCAGCCTTGCGCAGCCGTACACCTACACATAGCGAGTATTCCCCATATGTAGTAGGAAGTATCGTCCTAGGCAGTGTCAGGATTGCAAATATGTATCCCACGTTTGTAAACATCCCATCACAGTTACGTAAATCCAAATGCCCATATGTTTATGTTTTGGCAAAATGTGTGTACATCCCACGTGGGATAAGTAACCTGTTGAAACCTCAAAGCTGTTTACACGCCACGGTGTCTAGTACTGTACACATCTGGACAAAACATGTATGTGTAGTCACGGTACTGTTCAGTTTCTAGACAGACATGCAAAACATACTATGCAGGATGGAACACCTGTCCACCATGCAGGTCTCCCCACTAGGGTTGCCACCTGTTCAGATGCCCAAGGTGGGACATCCTTTGTAGAAATGTGAGAATTTGTAGGATAAAACATACCCCCGGCCAGTGCAAAGGACAGAATTACACTTGTATGCCAAGATAAAAGCTTATTTCATAGCATTTGAATGGCTTATGCTATCCCAAATAATAGTTATGTGTTTCAGATACAAAATACCTGTATCATGCAATTAGTAAAGAAAATAAGAAATATACTTTTGTCTTAAAATCACAGGTCTTAGGTTTCATCGCAGGACACAGCTGTCCAAAGTGGGACTTCCCCTCGCAAAGAGGAACAGGTGGTAACCCTACTCCCCACTGAATTATCGACAGTATATATTCAACTCAATCACATACCGACACCACCTCTCAACCTATTACAGCAACAAAATCTGGACAAAGCCTAAAATGATGGGTGGACAAATAGGGACAGATGTAATTACTGCTCTCACAAACTTTGAAAGTTCACAGAATAATAGTATGTACATTAGCATGAAATGTTGTGAAGGATGTGGGGTAGTCCCCGAGTATTACAGAGGTCCGTACATTTTTACTGTAACAAACCTTCACATATGTTGACTGTACTACTGCATACCTGTAGTTAATTCATAGTTAATTCATGTGCAAAATAATAATCCTTGTATGAATGAATACAGGAAATAGTCAAATGTAAATGGGAACACCACTCACCGTGGATTATGTATTGCAACCACCCCCACCCATATTATGTATTGCCAACATTATAAGCTGCTGACAGGTGCCCAAACACCTGTGTCTGTAAACACAGATAAAATGTTTAAAATGGACAAACTCTGTCCATGTGCTTTGTCTGACATTTGGACATGGTCAGGGCAGTTCTGTTCACCAGGCGGACAAGCCTAAACCCAGATCACCACATGAACACCCTGACAATTAAAGACCTGTATGTGTCAGGACTATAAGCCTTGGGGTTCTGAATATCCCTGCAGTGATTAAATATGCAGCTTGGGTCCAGAGCAGTAGGGAATAGGGAATGTGTAACGTGTAGTACCGCATTTTTCCCAGCAGGAGAATGGATGCCTGTGTCGTAAGTGAAGCGGTGAGGCATATGCTAATGTAGCTATGTACTATGGGTATGCATATAAATGAGTCAGAACACCAAAAGTATAGTGGTTACAGCATCCGGCCAACGTGAATGCAGTCCCGGTTCAACTACGACTACAGCACATATAATGTTGAAGTGTAATGAATGCATCTGTGCTGTACAGACATTTAAATATGTAAAGGTGAACGTGTGTTTCACATACGTCCGTTAACCGGATTACAGATAATTTACTGGTACTGTCACAAGTAATAGAGCCCACGTAAGCACAAAGACTTAGTAAACATATGTAACCCACAATAAGGATATGCATGTGCGCCTGTGCATAACCCACAATAAGGAAATGCAAGTGTGCCTGTGCATGTGTGATCCGCTCACAGCATAGTAAATGAATGCTGTTTCCCCCACGTTAGATATACATGGCTCAAACCTGTTAACCCTGTAAAGTATGAAACCGGACAAAGGCATGCAAACTACCGGTACAAATAGGGGCAAACCCCAGATATGTGCCAGAACAAACATAGAAAGTGGATAGAATAACGGGTGTGTCAGTAGCATGGATTCTCTGAAGGGTATGCAGTCGTAACCTGAACTGCTTGCCAGTATTTCCCACCGTAAGTCTCAAATGAAATGCCACTACATTGCCAGATAGACACAGGTTTATGTAAAACACACCGAAGATAAAGATGCAACCAGCTGTACACTCTGCGACAATCTGTACAGTGGAAAGGTATGGTATGGATATAGATATATGTGTATACACATAATCCACAGACATAAACCAAAGCAAGTTATGAAATGAGGATTGTACATGTATATATGTATACACAACAGACATATGTCCCGTAGATATGACATATGTACATAAATAGCCATGTTATAACTAATATGGGTAGACAAACAGACATGCACGAAAGGTGAATAAACCGCTGCCTTCCAAACCATTGGCCAGAAAGTGACAGTCCGGCAAGTTCTACACTTTAAACATGCATATTGGTGTCCATTGCAGGACCCCAAAAATTGATCCATACGTAGTGTCAACCGACATTGATGCAAAATAAGTGACCGCAGCAAATACGATATAGCTGTACATGCAACAGTAGCAGGTGCAAGGGTAATGACACATGTGTCGATAGAATGTATGACGTACGAACTGATATCCGGAGAGTGGGGAGTGCATATAAGTGTCTCCACACTTCAGTACCACTCACATTAAACATGTGTAATGGGTACTGTAGAGGGTTGTCAGGTATGGGAATCATGGGTATGCAGAAATGGGCCTAGGTGTTGTTTGGTAGAGATTTCGTAGGCCCGCCCCGTGGGAGTGATGTGGGTATAGCACACGCCTATATTCCCAATAATGGGGCAAACCATCCACTGGATATTGCGTAAACCATTTTGGGAATATGTAGGGCCCTATATCACTGTCATGTAGGCGGTTATCATGGATGGACATGCGTACGACCAAGATGTTAACCCTAACTGGCAAACTGTCAGAATAAGACAGCTGCACTAAGGCATAGTACATTAAATACAAATAGGGACTATATTAGATATACTCCAGACAAAGTCAGAACGTTGAGAGAATACTGGTGTAGCCAGGAATACGAATGTTATGAGTGTTACTAATCATGTAATAGAAATGTCAGTCACTATTATCTAACCGCACAGTTCGTAATGCCTTGCCAGCAATTTACCAGAAAGGCACATTACTATGACAAATGTAACAAGGGCAAAGGTCAAACATCAGGGCGTTTACCCATAATGTGTACAGGTTAGGGGTATGAAGGTAACCTGTCCAAAATACATGTACAGAACTAGTGATACTAGGTGGACAGGTGAGAAGAAAGACATCAGGACAAATGAGAAAACATGTACAAGTCATACACATGTACTCCGACAAATGTGAATGACAACGTATGCCCTGTGAATGTCAATGTGGAAGGTTACTAGACTCAAAAGAAATGTGTCCCTCAGGGTGTCATGCAGTGTCACCGTAACAATGTCCAGTCCCCATACTGCGTGAGCTCTGCCACTGACGGAAAGCGCAAATACCGGCGCACACATACGGTACATGATAGACTAATTAGTGTGGATAAGCAGCTGTTGGCCTGTGTGAGGAATACAACCCTCTGGGTGGGTGTGTCCTGCAATATAAATGTAATGGCATGTGGCCTTTGATGCCGCCATACAGTGTGTGTATTGGTGTCAGAAAGTTGATATCTTGTATCAGACACATACTCCGCAACTGTACAGATTTACGCAGAATGTGCAGAGTTCTGCCTCATATGTTTGGTGTGTTCCACGTAACATCAGTACCATTCTGGCACATTCCTGATAACTGAAGTCATGAAATAATGACAAACATGTGTGTTTAAGACACCAAATCCATCAGAAAAGCCATACTAATGCAAAACCTATTATTGTGTCAACTATCTACGTTTGTAAGAGCAACATGTCAATACTGCCCCTATGTGTCCCACAATCAGATAAGGCCTTGTCCAGAAGTTTGCTCTAGGAGGTGGAGTGGTATGATCAGAAACAGATACATGTGTGAGGAAACAGCATTATCGACTGCAAGATAACGCAGAAGGTATGAAATGCGCTGCAGTAGGACGTTCAGTACTGTCAGCAGGTATGTGCTGACATGTCAAATGACACAGCAGTCTACATGAAGTACCTATAGGGCTGTCACCTTTACAAATGATGATAGTGGGACATACCCACAGCCATGCACACAGCACAAATAGACATACACACAGCAAAACTAGGCCATGATACATGAAGCCTCCGGCGTGTATGAGTACAGTGAGAGTACAGCAAGGATAGATGTCTGCCAAGATATACAGCAAATGCCTGTAAGGGCGTGTAACACTGCCCGTAACACGGACGTTGCATGGACAATGTTGGGATTTGCAACATACCCCATTGGTATGTGAAAGCTATGCAAATATGCGATACATGAAACAGTCAGCTGTCCATGCAAGAGCAGAGTTATGAGCAGAAAATAGATTTTATATATATATATATATATATATATGTATGGAGAGAGAGAGAGAGAGATACAGAGATACACACACAGACACACACACACATACACACACACACACACACACACACACACACACACACACACACACACACACACACACACACACACACACACGTGGCAGGGTTGTGAGCAGAACACGAATGTAACCACTGTACCACACAACAGCATTACGCAGTGACAGAACATGCAACCATGAGTAGTGGATCACGGAAATCACACAGGCATACGTCTAGCCTGTAGACAGCAGCATCAAAGGCAAAGACGCCGCACAGATGTTATGGTGAGTGAATACTGTAAAAGCAATGTACTGTTGTCATGCAGCTGGAAACACACACACACACTTGGCAGGGCTGGTAATCGAACTTACACATAACTACCCTATCACACTACAGCATGATGCATTTACAGAACGCGCTACCGAGATTACTAAACACAGCAGACCCACAGGCATTCTACTAGGTGCATGTCAACATCCGCAAAGGAAAAGACGTCAGCAGGATATATCTGTGGTGTGAGGCGTCTAAACGCATAACCTGAGTCCCCAGGCAGACGGGAGCATGCACACACACACACACACACACACACACACACACACACACACACACACACACACACACACACACACACACACACACACACACACACTTGGCAGGCCTGGGAATCGAACTTACACCTAACTACCCTATCACACTACAGCATGATGTATTTACAGAACGCGCTACCGAGATTGCTAAACACAGCAGACCCACAGGCATTCTACTAGGTGCGTGTCAACATCCGCAAAGGCAAAGACGTCAGCAGGATATATCTGTGGTGCAAAGCATCTAAAAGCATAACCTGAGTCCCCAGGCGGACGGGAGCATGCACACAAACACACACACACACACACACACACACACACACACACACACACACTTGGCAGGCCTGGGAATCGAACTTACACCTAACTACCCTATCACACTACAGCATGACTCATTTACAGAACGCGCTACTGAGATTACTGAACACAGCACTCCCAGAGGCATACTTCTAGGTGGGTAACATAATCCGCAAAGGCAAAGATGCCGATAGGGAATGTATGTGTTGTGAGGCATCTAAAAGCATTACTGTGTCCCCAGGCAGCTGGAAACACACACACACACACACACACACACACACACACACACACACACACACACACACACACACTTGGCAGGGCCGGGAGTTGAACATACACCTAACTATCTTATCACACTACAGCATGACGCATTTACAGAATGCGCTACCGAGATTACTGAACACAGCACTCCCAGAGGCATACATCTAGGTGGGTGACATCATCCGCAAAGGCAAAGACGCTGATAGGGAATGTATGTGTTGTGAGGCATCTAAAAGCATTACTGTGTCCCCAGGCAGCTGGAAACACACACACACACACACACACACACACACACACACTTGGCAGGGCCGGGAGTTGAACATACACCTAACTACCTTATCACACTACAGCATTACGCATTTACAGAACGCGCTACCGAGATTACTGAACACAGCACTCCCAGAAGCATACTTCTAGGTGGGTGACATCATCCGCAAAGGCAAAGATGCCGATAGGGAATGTTTAGAGAGTGAGCAGTCTGAAAGCATATTACTGTCCCAAGGTAGACATAGACAAACACAGCAGTGCTGTCATCGGGCCAACTAAATATCTACGGAGCACTACAACACTAAATAGATATGGGATGCGCCACAGACAGTACACCCTTCGAGACAGCAACCAGTGAGTTCAATGTAGGCATCCATCGTGACATTGAAAATGGACATCTGTTGCCTGGATGACCACCGTGGCTATACAGGATGTCAATGGCCATGCTCACATGCTTAGTATCACACGTCTGTTTGGAATGTACTGTGTGTCCATCTACACAACGGCATACTGGGCATGCTCACACACGTAGCAGTTGCAAAGGGCCGTCTTGCATGCACACGGATTCTAATCATGGAAGGGAGCAGTTTGGAATGTACTGTGTGTCCATCTACACAACGGCGTACTGGGCATGCTCACACAGCAGTTGCAAAGGGCCATCTTGCATGCACACGGATTCTAATCATGGAAGGGCGCAGTTTGGAATGTACTGTGTGTCCATCTACACAACTGCGTACATGGACTGTACTGTGTGTCCATCTACACAACAGCATACTGGGCATGCTCACACACTTAGCTGTTGCAAAGGGCCGTCCTGCATGCAGATGGAGTGTAAACACGGAAGGTCTCAGATTGGACTGTACAGTGTGTCCATCTACACAACTGTGTACATGGACTGTACTGTGTGTCCATCTACACAACAGCATACTGGGCATGCTCACACACTTAGCTGTTGCAAAGACCTGTCGTGCATGCAGATGGAGTGTACACACAGAAGGGCACAGTACAGAAGGGCACATTAAGGTATAACTGTCCTCACACACAGGGCGGTCACACATGCAGTGACCTGTACACACACAACTGCCATCACAGCTGTCACAGGTGCAGGTCACACACGTACACACTGCAGTGCACACTGTAGCTGTCAAGTCAGCACCATGTCGTTGGTGCAGCACTACACAGCCTTACAGTACCACAACACTATGTGACACATGACCACTGGGCTGTACAGAGGTGTACACCAGCTGTACAGAGTACACATGTACCAACAGGGATCCAACAGGTGTTATGCATTGCAATGATACCAGTATACATGCACAGGTCAGCTCAAAACATACCACGGCCCTTACACAGCTGTGACACCTGACTGTTGCTGTACACCAATGAACACACGTCTGGATATGTCATACATGTGATTGTGTGGATGTGTGCATGGATTGCACACACAACACATACATACATAGCCTTTGATGTACCTCATGCATTACAGTGGCCTAATCAATGTGACACACGCGAATGGAAGGTGGGCCCATGTCTGTTGAATGCTCACACTACAGGGGGTAGCAATGTTGACTGGGACACATACCCTTGTACTGGTCGCCTGTGACACCCGTGATATCATATTACAGTCCATGTGTTATGTATGTCAACACACGTCCAGCAATAGCAATGCATACAAACATGGCAACAGGAGACACATGTGACATCTGTACTGTGCATGCAGCAACCATGCATGTGCAGTGGCCGATGTCCGTAACATAGTTGCACCTACCTACAACATGCAGTCGCAATGCAGACCCATCATTGACACCTGTATAAAATGACATACAAACAGCACATATGGAGGATGTGTGTACATAACGTGGTGAACCACCTGTGTAGGTGTATGTGTGCAGGGGGTGGCTCACAGTTGTGTCACACACCATCCTATCATGCCATGTGCAAACAGTACGCTATGTCGCTGTTACTTGATGGTGCTGACATAATGCATACACAGCGGTCAGGTGTTACCAACTATATGTCACATGGCACATGTAACACCTACAACCTCCCGTGTGCATATAGCAGCACATTTGCCAGATATAGCGTTGGTACACATAATGCAATCAATACTGCTGCATGTCTATCAAACGTGTCATCATATGGCAGGTGTATCATTCCCAGCACTGCCATGTGTGTCTGAATGTGTCACCAGAGATGCCACATATCACGGGGAATATGTCCCAGTTGTTACACATCCTTGTACACCGTTGTAGAGATCTGTACATACGTCAGTGTGGGAAGCATGACGTCAGCCGGTGTGGTGCATCACACACGTTGGCTGTCCATATACACATGTGTGGTCACCACAGTGTGTGTGTGTCTGTATCTATGTCCGGTGCTTGGTGTGAGGGTGTATGCTAATATACGGTGAGAAATGATCACTAACCCCACGTGGTGACTAACCCGTAATGGTGATGCATTGCACTACCCTGTTGATGCCATAGGTCCCAGCCATACTGGCTACCTGTGCATGTTCCTTCTCTGTTACACGTCGTTTGGGTGCATAGTACTGTGAGGGTGATGACCACATAGGCAAGGGTCCCCACATGCACACTATGGGGTGTGCATTATAGTGGTGTACACCCCGTGAATGTGGCCATGTTCCCGTACTGTTACAGGGTCCTACTGCTGCACAGTGTGGCCTCCAGCTGCCAAGTGACACCTCACAACATCATTGGCCAGACCGCTGTGTACAACCCCTGCACCATGTCACCATACCTGTAATGTGTCCTGCTATGTATGTCACGTCTCTGTCCAGTGTAGCCTGTGGCACTGACCACATGCGTCAGGTGCAGTATATGTGTGGACATCTGTGTCATGTTGGTGTTTCCAGCAGTCAGGTTGAGGGTACATGTAGCATGCTGATATTGCCAGACGTGCCTGTGAGTAATCCACAGTTACACGTGGGGGACTGCAAACACTGCTACCTGTAGGCACATGCAAATACACCATAGGAGGGAACCAGGGTTTCACAACCAACATGGTGCTACAGATGTAACCGAGACACATACCGTGAACACATCACAATGCATGCTGCACCTGCACTACATGGTATGACCGGTGCATGTCGACAGTACACAACCTATGTCACATACACATCTCTCAGTATTCACACACAACCACTGCAACATACACATCCCTCACTATGCATACACAGGTAATATTACATACACATCTCTCAGTATTCACACACAACCACTGCAACATACACATCCCTCACTATGCATACACAGGTAATATTACATACACCTCTCACTATGCTGTTCACCCTGTGCATCAGAATATTTGTGCATAACCCTGCACCGATGGTGTGGATGACAGGGATGCGGCACAGGCTTCATCATATGCACAGGGTGATATGTTTGCCAGGGGCATAGGCTGCACCAATGGATAACATCATGTGTGTGTGTAAGGGCCGGTGAATTGACTGGATATGTCTGTGCAGAATGCATGTGGATGTTGTGGAGCCCTACAGTTGTGTTTGCTGTGTGCGTGTATGTGTGTACACAGTTCTGCCATTTGTGAGGCCTACACGGGGTATAATTGACAGCCCCAGATTGTACACAGCAGGTTGTACAGCTCATTGTGTCCATCCATGGCCATGTGACCTGTGCCTGCCTGGGGTTGCACGGGCAGTACCAGATGGAGGCACAGTGTGGTTACTGTCCAACGACACATGTCCGCTGGAACTGTGTCCCCGCTGAGAACGTCCAGGGCCACGTCCACGTGGCCTGCTGTGTCCTGGTGTTGACAGTGCAGCACCAGCTGCACTGCTACTGCTACCGGCACTATGGGAGCGGGCATGTGAGGTGGCATGCTCACATCGACCTACACTAGGTGGTGTTGCTGGCCTACGTCCACGTGGCCTACGCCTCACTCCTACCAGATGTTCCAGCACAGGCAGCTCCCGCTTGCGGATTGCCATGCCTCGGTCAAGGATTCCGACCATTTCACCTAATTGCCTATCCAGAACATTAGCAATCTGCTGTTGAGCATTTGCCAATGCCTGGATGTTGTCATTTAGGGTATGGATAGCAGCCCTCTGCAGCCTCTGCCCTTCTCTGTTCTGCCGTTCAGCATGTGCCTGTGCCACCATTACAGTCTGGAACATGCGTCTGGTGATACCAGCTGCTGCTCTCTGTCCTGCAGGTGCATGTCTGCCAGAGGTCCTCCTACGAGCAGCACCGGCCACATGCCTGTGTGGCACATCTGCAGTCATTACACTGACACCATGGTGTGTAGACACACCTTCTGTAGCCACCACACATTCCTGTTCCACGCTAACAGATGCTGACTGTCCTTCCTCTATGGCCACTGGTGATGCGGTATGTGTTGGCAGCAGAACTGTGTGCGGGGAAGAGGGGGGCATAGCTGGGATGGTAACCATTGGCACAGATTCAGCCCCTGACAACCCTGCCTGTACCTCATGCATATGTTCATCACCGCTAGTATCTGTGGGGACACTAACATCAGATGGACCGCAGGAGGGTAACACACCTACATCACCTGTGAATGCAAAGAAATACTGTAAAGTACAATAGACACAAACACACACACACAAACACAGACACACACACACAAACACAAACACACACACGCAAACACAGACACACACATGTGTGCACATGTCACTCTTGCACCTTTTGTAGTTGTGAGTCTGTCAACAGGCCACTGGTGGAACACTCCTGTGACATGCAAAGGTATTTGTAATCAAATATCCGTGCTGTCTTTTACATCTGTACTGCTAATATCTACAGTGCTAATGGTTCATGGACATGCACACCATACTCAACAGGGTTATAGTGCGGTGCCACCCTAAATGACTGTCATCACCACTTGTGGGTTGATATTATCCAACACCCTATCTGTATTGTATGGTCATGCTAGGCACTTGTTCAGAACTTGTGAGCATGTCATGAGCTACTGATTACTATAGCACCCATTCCACACCATTTCCCACAAGTACACTGGCTGTCCTACACTTCCCAGCTTGCTTATGGTACAACAGCTGTTGTACACGTAACGCACATATCCTGTGGGACATGGTTGTATATACAGGCATGTCCAACTGTCACGTACCAGTGCTACTGCCTGTCTATATGAGGGATATGTCGTACGTGTGGCAATAGAGCAATTGTCTCATGTACACATTCAATGCTCACCTCCCAACATACGGGACTACAGCCTGTGGGGGATGCACTTCTGCAGCCGTGCTGGGGGCATAGCTCTCAGGTGTACCTCATTACGAGGAACGTACCTCATTTGGGGTTCTAAAAGGTGCATGTTCCTCAAGGTTCCACATTGGAAGGGTCTGTCACACATTCATTGTTGGAAATTGTTTACCTGCTAGCCATGGCTAAATAGATGGGAATCATATTAATTCATTAGAATATCTTTTTTATACATAAAACCAGCCTATTTTAGCCATCATATGCCCTTCCTAGTTGAAGCTGTTAGTAAGCCAGTTGTAAGTGTTCCACGTTTTGCCCATTTGTCACATAGTATGAGGACTAATGTTCCTCAGTTTGGGGACAGGAGGTTGACAGCTATGGCTGGGGGTAATGCTGTCACCAACCCTGACTGCACCTGACAGTCATTTGGGGATGTGTAACATTCGCAACACATCCCACCCATCACATAGTCTCACATGATCTACACCACTGGCCACACCTACGAGGACAACTTGTGCAGTACGTCTCCATACTCACTGTAGGCACCAGAGGTAGCCCCCATCATGGAAGACAACATCACCAGCTTATAGCCCACAGACTCATGTGTGCCCATCACATACAGCCAATAGTGAGTTATAACATTCACAACACACCAGTCATAGATGACTCTGTAGGGAGTCACACTGCAGTTCCACACAGCAGGCTACACAAGGCGTTAGTCGCTTACATCTTGCTGTCGGGTAACTGCTTCTGCAACATAACCTTTGCACCCATGCCACACCTCACCATGTACGATATGACTGTCATTCTCCATGTTAGTGTGACTGCCCTGTGATGCCACTTCACAGACTACGTGTGCAGGGACATGCAATAGCTCACCGGTCTTATAGCCCTGAGGGTGTGGGCCAAGCCCTGGGGAGCATTTTGCATTCGTCCGGACATGATACCACTGTACAATGACCAACTGTGTCACTTCAACAGTTGCCTATGCTCCTATTGTCATTCCACAGGCATCTGGTATCTGTCCACTTTGACTGACCTGGTCAAACACAATGCTGTGGCACAGATGACTTGCACCTGTCAGCCCTGGGAGTACAGCTCACATGTAAGGCTCTTGCTGCTTCTATACTGCCTGTCTTGCACAGTTTCCAATAACTGTCACTGGCAGGACGGGAAATGGCAGGCACGACATGGAGTCATGTGACACAATGCTTGCATCTTCCTCTGTGACGCACGCAGGCAAGGCACACCTTATAATGCACCACTCAAACATCTCTGCAGTGACTGGGACCTGCCTCTAGGCTCTGCAGAGCACACCTGCAATGACAGGTTATAGACAGACCATACCTTTCAGGCACATACCTGGACCGGCACACCCACAGCTGAGGGGTTCCCATATCCCACTATGTTTTGCACACATCCTGGCAAGTTACTTAGCACAATGCATCAGAGGTGCTCCACGTGCAACTAACTGTGTCCAGGACTGCTATACACATTGTAACAAGCTACAGAGTCAACATCATACCCCACGGGTAACATACCTTCTATGTTGGTATATTGGACAGTGGGCCTCAGACAGCTACTACTGATGTGTGACTGACACTACCCCACACTTCACTGGGATAGCCACTCATGTACCTACACATCCATGAGTCATACCCTCCACTCTGCTGGATCAACCCATACACACCACCTCCAAGACCTACATTACCCTTGGCATGAACACTACCACCATGTGACTGGTGTTACACACCTGGGGTTATCCCCTCATTGGTGGATTCCGAACATATGCTAATCAACCTTGTTAGCCACATCCCGGCACCACACCCATCACAGCATACACAGTACATGAGTACTACAACACCTACTACAGACGTCTGCTGACAGCGGTTGTTAACATCATGACAGCCGTGCAGATGGACAATGCACATACAAATGCTGACACATACCCCAGTGCACTTCATTAGCATGTACACAACTGCATGGATCATGCTATTCCACACAGAGCCATGATGGTACACACCAGATAACAGACACCACTCTGGTGGTTATGTTCCATGGACATATGATGTACAACAACAGGTGTAGGCTGTTGCACAGTGGTGTATATTCCCATGTGTGGGGTGGCTCACTGGTCAGCCATGGTGGGGCCACAGGGTCCCTCATCACATACTCCAAGACTAGCTACGTAAACATGACTGCCACACATTCCGGGGTGTACCACCAGGTATTAGGGTGGTATGTCAGTAGTCGATGGCAACACCCACATCTGCTGTCACATACAACAGTCACTCAGGAACATTGCAGACCCAGGTGTTGTTGGCAACATGCTGGAGGATGGATTCAATGCTGACATTACACCCTCTCACTCACTACAGGGCCGCAATCCATACATGAACATTGTGGTGTCCCTGTGGTCACACCTACACAGTACTGACCTACACTCTATATGTCCTGGGACACTGGCCCCATGTCACCTTCCAGCGTCCCAGGCTGTGATGTCCACCAACCTCTGAATTACATGTCTCCCCACTAGGCCACCATATTCAGTAATAGCCTTGTTTCAGACATTGTAGCCCCTGAATGGCACACAGCAGCATTTATCACACTACACACAGGTGGCACCACAATGCACGAGTGGAACTATAGTCCTACACACCTGACTGGACTGTTCTGCATGGCTATGGGGTACATCATCAAGGACGTCATTCACAGAGACATTGTTGGGCTCCCGTCCTTTGCTGCCACCCGGGTTGGGCTTGTTAGGGCCATAGCATGGCCCCTACACATGGTGGACTCCTTTCATACAGTTACCAGGGCAGTTGCTGATGGTACGGGAGTCCACACATCCTACATTGTCCTCTCATTGCCTTTCAGCACCATTCCCCATTCTGGTATTGACAACATACACATCCACCTGCACATCGTACCCTGTGTCTCAGGATGTTATGCTATGTGGCTCATGGACAGGACACACAGTGAGGCCAGCATACCATAGTACCTACTACATGTCAGGTACATTTGGCATACCACAGTCCTCAGTCATAGGGCCCCTCATGTTCAGTATATGCTTCCCTGAAGAACAGGCTAGCACAGGGGACTTTCCCTGCCTAGCTTTCAAACTCCTGCATACCTAGCGCCATGATTGCTCCACCAGCTGATACTGACTCCAACCATACGGGTGTCACTGTGACAGATACATAATATGACTATCATGGCATCAAGCTGCATGACACAAGGTGCATGCACATCACCTTTGCATTACACCATTCACCCACTGACTATCACATGGATGGTAGTCCCCTACATACATATCACATTGTACATGTTTGCAGTACACACATATGTCGCACCCACTCCTGTGGTTACCGTATTGCCACTGTGGTGTGGATATCCTTCTACGTGGCCACACCTATCTGTACTGGGTGTGTAGCTGGTACATAGGCACCCATTGTACCTCTGAACTCAAGACATCTACACACATTCAAGGGTACACCACCCCATTTAGGGTGTACCTTACACAACAGCTACAGCTTTACATGCCACAACATTAACACGCCATGACGTTTACTGAGCTCTGACAGTTTACATATGTGGCTGCACTACGGACACCACATCTGTACACATTTGCATACTACATACTCAGGGGTGACCTCTGCTGATCAGACAGGGCCCATGCCCACAACATTATTAATGGATATACTCCTCATACGCGGCATAAGCAGAGGCCACTGTGAGCAACATGCTCATGGATATGTGCACACACGCCACAATGAGTTGGATGTGCTTGTGGGTTACATTCCCAAACCGGACACTCACCATGCTTTGGAACATAAGTCCTATGTACATCACGCAGGGACACTCAGTAGCACTGTTCATGTGATACCTCCCTTGGTGGTTGGGAAACACATGTAGGCCTGGGATCACTGCAGTGGCTGTACTGTGCAGAGGTGCAGGTGACACCTGGCTCTGCTGTTCACAGGACACTACCCTAGAGAGGTGCCACTAGTGTGAACACTGTAGTTGTGCTTACACATGGACTTGCCAGACTGCATAGTACCCCACTATGCACTTGTGAAGCTATTACATGTCCTTTGTGCATGGTTACTTGGTAGCCCTTCCATTTAGATTAGCTATCATGTTATTACAATGTTCCATACCTACAAGCCATATGTATCCTGTTATTGTACATACCAATAGACGATACCTGTGGTATGCATGATATGCCTGTTATGCTGTGTAGAATATCTATCATATCTACCTATAATACTATACATTACACATATTTCACATAGTATCCCATAATGCAAAGCATACTTGCACAGCGGGACCACCTTACATATGTCATTAACGTTATATGCCCATACATATGCGTGCTGTGACAGTATATCAACATATACTATCCCCTGCTATGGCACGTCCTTGTTGGACATACCCTACCACTGACGGTGGGTTGTATGGAATTGTTCTGTTTAACGCCCTCATGTAGCATCCCTTGTGGTGTCTGTGCTGTGTACCTTGTGTCCCACTGCTGGACGCACAGTTTCTACAAGCGTTAGTATGCTCAGCAAGACATCACTACATAAATACCTTTCCCCACTTTATGCATTGTGGACACGTTTAATTAATGCAAACCAGGCTATACATACAGTAAAACTAATTAATACAGATCATGCTATACATAACCTTACATATCGGGCATTCTACATACCTTGTTGTCGTTATGGCGTTTCGTTTCTATCTCTCTCACAGTGTTTCAATTGGTATTCGGTATGAGCATACGGTTTGAATGTCTGGCAAGTCATCCTTATATACGTCAATACCTGTAACATGTGGATTCATCCCGCCAATTGATGTTCCTGAGTGACTGATTACTTGCATATCAGCTGTGCAGCTACTCCATTCGCCAATTACGCGGCAACAGTGGGGTATAATTGGATTCTCCACTTGGACGTTGCCTATTTGCCCTACCTTCAGGGAGACGGTCTGTATTGTGTTTTGTTATGTGTAACTGCAACTGCTATGCATGGAGACAAGTATAGTTTGAATTCATGTCCCCGTGGGTTGTGTGTGACAGGTAGAGTATTTGGTTCAACATGTGGGTGTACCTGTCATCCCAACGTCTGATAACGGAGTATTGCAAACAAAACCTGTAACATGGCTGTTTGTTCCATTATACAATGCCTGCAATTTTGCATGACGCCTTTAATTGTGTCTCTCACACGGTATGTTGAGAGTTCTGCAGATGTAATTGATTGACTGGATGTTTGTGCTGCTATTACAGTCTGTATTGCTTTAGTTTCTGGTGTGGGGGATGTCTGTGGGTGTACGTAGCATATACAGGTTTGTGGGCCTTGCATTTCTACATAATCCGTATAGATGTGTGTGGGCTCCGTCCCTAATTAGAGAGCTAACAGTTAGTAGACTTATGTTACGGGATTGTACGTTGGGCCATTGTTAATTGGTTTCTATATCGTCTGCAGCTGAGCTTGCTTCTTGTATACCTCCGTAATTGCAGCGATATATCATGGGATATGTGTAAGTGACAGCTATCCCTTGTATTTCTGTCCCAGATATTTGCAGTCATTGTGGTTGTGTTGTTAAAAGACCCTGTTTGCCATGGGTTGCCACCTTTTCATATGGTCATTGTTGGACACTTGCGGGACACACAGCGGTGTTTACAGGCCAACATGTAGCCATGGTCAGTACACAGGTTAGCACATACTTTTATCCTCACTACATACCTATTGTTGTGTGACTTTGGCTACTTATCATATTGCATGTAACATTTACGTTTCTTACATACAGGCATAACTATTAAATATGACTGTTACATTATATATGGGACATATTTATGTCCTACCATCTCAGACATTTGCCCTTTGTACTGTTTTATGTCAGGACACACCTGCCCAGGGTGGGGCTGTCCCTCCTACTGTGGGACAGGTAGTAACCGTATGCCTACGGCTAGCTATACCCACACCTACCGTACTGATCTGCCTCTGACTTGGCACTAACAAACAAATGTTGCAGACACACACACACATTACAGTCACACAGAGACGCACACGGCACCCTCAATGCACACTTACACAGACTACGGCACTCACAGACACAGTTGAACACAGTACCTACGTGGACCACAACACCGGCAGCAGTGACTAACTGTCCCTTCATATCATTATACTATTACTCGCGGATGTACTGTTCCAGTACTGTGTTCTATCAGTCTTTCAGCCTCGTGGTTACGCATGTCGGTATGTTACACATTCCATGGTTGGTGGTATCCTATTTATTTGTACCTCCAAGGTGTTATGAATGTCGTTGAACTATCCATTATATTTGCAGATATCGCTGAATCCCTCTATATCACCATATATCCCTCTATTGCCCTTTCTATCTGTATTATATATATGCATATGTGTACATATATATATATATATATATATATATATATATATATATATATATATATATATATATATATATATATATATATATATATATATATATATCTATATATATATATATATATATATATATATATATATATATATATATATCTGGCGGGGAACGTGACGGGCACACAGCACCACCATATGCTGTAAGGCTCATGTACTGTTCAGGTGTTGGCATTCCGTGTTCCACTGGCTGTTGTGTTTACAATGTTTGAGGGCTGCCTATATAGGAGTCACACATTGGGCCACCTATACATTACAATTTACAGGTGGTCATGTTTGTGTGCCATCCATTTTACTGTGTGTGCAGGTGGGGAGGTGTCAGTCCGTAGGGGCCTACACTGTCAGAGTATGTGCTATACGTTCCCTCTTTGTCAAGGCCTAGGCATATTGGGCACGCCTCCATCTGCCTACTGGGGCTGGCACAATGTGTTCATGGTCTGAATCCCTCTGTGCCTGTAATGGCCTTGGCAATTGCGGTGGGCTATGAGGGCCTTCACCATTTTGTCCCTGCTGCAGCTGCTTCCGCAGGATCATATTATGCAGCATGGCACATACTATGACGATGTGGGCACACATGCCTGGAGAGTACTGCAAGGCTCCACCAGATGTATCCAAGCACCGGAACCGTGATTTCAGCATCCCGAACACACGCTCTATGATGATTCTGGTTTGTGCATGTGCCTCATTATGGCATTTTTGCATGGGTGTGTGTGCATTTCTGATGGGAGTCATCATCCATGGCTCCAGTGCATAGCCAGCATCCCCCACAAGATGGCCATGTGGGATGTCCCCCCTGACAAATACCTGATACAGCTGTGAGGCATGCCAGATATGGGAGTCATGGTAGCTTCCAGGGCTACCAGCACACACATCCATGATAATGCCCTGGGCATTGCACATGACCTGGCAGTTGATGGAGTGGAATCCCTTGCGGTTTATGTAATTCCTACCCTGCTCACCAGGTGGTGACTTGATTTGTATGTGCGTGCAGTCTATCGCACCCAGTACCTCCGGGTAGTGTGCCACATGGTGGAAGTGGCGCATATTGCTGGCCAACTCCTCCTGAGTTCTGGGGAAGTATATCTGCTCATTGGCATGTGGTAACATGGCATCCAGGAACTGGTGTAGTACCCTGGATGCTGATGCCTGTGAGATACCCATTATATCTCCAGTTGGCCTTTGAAAGGTACCTGTGGCCAGTATTTGCAGGCTTACACATACCTTCGTGTCCACTGGGATGGGTTCCCCTCTGTTGTTTCTGGTTCTCAGGTGTGGCCGGCACAGCTCCACTATTTGCTGTAAGATGTCCCTGTCCACCCTGTAATGCTCTACTATCTCCAGGTCATGTAGCCCCTGGTAGGTTACCCTTGGTCTGAACACTCTCCTTCTCCTCCGAGGACTGCGGTGGTTGTCGGCATCATCCTCCACAACACCGTCAGTCTGTAACACATGCTGATGAATCACAGCTATGGCAGCTCCCAACATGTACATTTTAAAAGTTCCCCGTGTGTTTACACCTATGGTGCAGAGTTTGGGAATACACAGGTGTGTGTTGGGTGCTTTCACACTTTATACTATTGTGCTGTGAACACCGATGATGTCATAGGGTGTGTATGTATGATCGTAGCTACAGGGTATCTTATGTGTTTTACTGCCGGAACTACTATTGTGGTGCCTTTGGTGTTGAATTACATTTGCCTGCCGTGGATTACCTCTTGACCTTCCCTTTACATTTCTGCACATTGCACCTACCATTTTCTGGCATGCATCCTGCAGCCTACTTTCATTTGTACTTTCCTGGATCTGGTGTATCTTGCGTTATGTGTGCTACTGCCGGTCTGCTGTCGGTTTGCTTTGCTCTGCTGTGTCAGGTCTCCTATCTTTGCAATCCAATACCTCCCCTCCTTTCTTTGCATTCCAATGCCTCCCCTATCCTGTTTTGCAGGTTTCTGCAAGCAGACTTGTCAGCTGCCGTCGATTGGCCTTCGTGGGTTGATTGGTGTTGATTGCTCATTAGTACTCCAATTACCCTACTTCTGCATTTCCTTCTTTTCTTCCCCTGACCTTCCTGTTTCTGCTATTGTTTGCGGCGCGTGCGTCCGATTAATGGGTTTCAGGCACATTTTCATCCTCGTACACATGCGCTTTTGGGCACCATGTGTGCTCTCAGCTAAACGATTCTATACCTTCCTCCCCACCCCTGTCCTGCAGCTTTGCTTAGCAACGGACAGGCCAGATTTGCATTGCTCCAATGTGCTTACTGCTACAGTGGCACTCCCCTCTGCTGATGTCATGTATCTCCTCTGAGCCACTCCTCGGTGTTATACCACTGCGCCATATGGTACAACCTTCATCCGGCGGGACATTTGCGATTCAGTATTATCTGCCTCATTTGCATGGCATTGACTACTAATTCATAGTTACCGCGCCGAACACTATCGCAGGCCCTTAGCAACCCTTGCACCTTGGTTGTGGTGTTCCATGCCTACCATTGTGTATTATGCTGCAAACCTGATTTCTATTACGTTGTGATTTTATGACATTTTTATATAATTTCTTTATGTTACAGCTTCCGCACACATGCCCTGCGGTTTTGCTGTGCGTTACTGTGGACATGACATTAAATGTTGTTATTTACGTGTTGTGCATCTTTTCTTATGCCATTGGCTGTGTATTTTGCCATTGGCATATGTTAACGTTGTGATACCTGGGTCTGGCCCTCTTCCATAGCTCCGATGTTCTGTTTGGGAAAATGTAAACCGTGTTTTTTGGTTTACATTTCCGTGGGCTTACGCTATGCCTGCACCACTTCATGAATCACTATATGCCTTCATTTGCATGGTGTGACACTGCACATGGGGTGATTAGCATACCTACGCCAGGGGCTGCGCAGTTCTGGCATACGCCGGTAGTGCATGTGGAATTGGATCGTACCTGAATCGCTCGACGGCCATATTTGGCATTATACCGCCTATGCTATGCCTGCGCCTGGCGCAAGCTTCATGAATCCCGGGGAGAGTGAGCTGAATTCTTGGAAAACTGCTTCTAAAACTAAAAAGCCTAAAACAAACGACTTTCACTGATTGCTGGACTATTATTTTCTGAAGCAATAGATTTGCCTTTTAAGTAAAAAGTTTGTACTGGACTTTAAGCCTCAAAACATGTGTAAGTATGCATTTATATTTTAAGCTAAAGTATTTTTCATGATGAGGAATATAAAGGGTTACATTTGTTGTTTTACTATATTTACATTGAAATACTTCCTATATTTCATTTAACTAAACCTATAAGTTTTTCAACTTGAGAAAGCTCGGTATTTAGCCGAGCGAAAGCGCTTGTTCTTTTCATTAAAGTCCTTTTGCAATAACTTACTTGGCATTCTCCAGTTTGTGGATTACGTTGGTCAGGTCTCGTTTTGAAGCTTGCTGTTCTTTGGTTTGGTTTCCTGTTATCCTTTATTTCTTGGTTTAAACCTATAAGTGTGTTTCTAAATGTTAAACAAATATTTTCTGTAAGAAAATGTCATTATATTATAAGCAATAAAATCAGTAACTTTAAAGCTATATAAGTTAAGAATTTTATTTTATTTATTCAACATCCCTTAGTATGTGCACTGCTGAGTTAACTGAATATCACCTCCAACTAATATGCTAATTGTAAGTGCTGGTGGTTTTGTTTTCCTTGTTCCTGTGTAATACATTCTTTTCAGTCAATGATTAACATAAGGTTCATTAAAAGTTTCACTTATACACCCAAAGACATCACCACATGACCAGCCCAGGATCATGTGACCAGTTTAACCAATATTGGTTTTAAAGAAACAGCTGTGTTCAAACCTGGATATACATCAGCCATAATATCGTATTATCCATATTCCTTTGTTTCTAACAGATTTATTATATATATCCCCCTATCTAGGGTTTTGTTCTATAATACGGTCTTTCAGTTTTTGTTGTTGTTTTCCCGACATAGAAACACAAGTCTAGGCTAGCGTTATTATATTATATACATTATTGAATACAACTACTGAATCAATAAAATACAAATATTCTTTTGGATACTGGATGTTGGACATACTATTAGAACCCAGATCCATACTATTGGAAGAAATTATATCATTGCAACAACTGCAATTATGACTAGTATTGATGTTAAAATCTTTGTAACATAACAAACTTTTAAAGATCTTTTGTTCCTATAAGCAAAAGATGGTCTCATGCCTACCAATGCAGCAATGTCATCCTGTGCAAGAAGTACTTTCCAATATTTACTTATAATATTCTTAACTATATGTGATCTTGAGGTATAAGAGGTAATGAACCTTAATTTCTCATCTTTAGATGTAATAGATGGTGGGGTATCATCAAAATATTAACTGAAGGTAGGCTTATAAAGTGAGCTCCTGTTGGTTTCTATTTCCTTCCTTATATCAGTTAACAATGACTTAGAGTATCCACTCTCAATAAATTCCTTGTCGTTTCATCCATCTGTTTCAAAAAATCATTTCAGTAGTATTCATTCTACTTACACGATAAGTTGTGCTTTACAATACCCTGGAACACATGAGAAGCATGCATACTAGATGCATGTAAATATCTACCACATGATTTTTTTATGTATTGAGGTTATTATGTTATCACCTTCTATTGTTAAATTAACATCTAGAAAATTTATATCAACGTTAGAACATTCCATTTTGAACCTTAAAAATTAGTAGTATCATTAAGATGGTCAACAAATTCTGTGAGTTCAGTCAAGGAACCTCTCCATACAAAAACAAAAACCTAACCTTCTCATTTATATATTTCACCCCATCAAAATATGTATTCTCTCCCATTCATGCAACACTAAGTTAGCATAGGTATTTGCTACGGCAGTGCCATTGCTATGCCTGTTAACTGCAAGTAGTATTCTTCATTGAAAATAAACACATTATTAAACCACATCAAGCAACATACATATGTTCTCAATATGCCTAGTTGTAAAATTTGAACAACGAAGTTATATCCATAACTACCAGATATATAGGCCCCAACACTTCAATTTTTTCAAGAAGTCAACTGAATTGGTCTCATTGGTGGATTGTCTCTAGATTTATGGACAAAATGAAATAAATCTATTGAAATATCACAAGATAACTGCAAGTCATAAATATATACATTTCTTTACTTCTGAGTATGATATACTTTTGAATGCTGTAACATCCTTCAACAAACTTAAAACAGAATCAAAATACTTGTGTTTGTCCATAATCACAACCATGCCACCCTTATCTGCTTGTTTAATTATAATATTAGAGTTATTTTTCAAGTCATTTAAAGCCAGGAACTCTAAATATGCATAGATCATTAAAGGCAGTCAAAATTGGTATATTATTAGGTATAAAGTACTTCGCGTTTACAGACATTCATTTCATGTGATTCATTTTTAAAAATCAATTTCAAGCTTACAGATCTGGTAAACATTTTCAAATCAGTAAGAACATTTACAATATCATCCCCACAAGTAGGAATGAACCCCAGTCCTTTTTTCAACACAGAACAATGTTCAGAGGTTAGCTTAATGGAAGATAGATTCAATATACCTGCCCTTATCTCTTGGCTAATTTCACTTGATCCGATGTCGTATTTAAGTGAACTTTTTAATGAACCTTATGTTAATCATTGAGGAAGGGTGTGTCCCGAAAGCTCTGTGTTTTATAAAGGTGTTTTATTCAACTGTCGTTTGTCTTTCTTGAACATTGGGTGCTGAACAGCTGTTGTTTGTGTTATTATTTGCTGCTGGATAGTTGGATTTTGTCTAAGCCTATTGCAGCCTAATGGAATCTTTAAAAAGTTCCAGTTAAGTGAACTTTACTACAGGTTTTTCCTGAAGTATTACCTGCTGGTGACAAAGCAATGCCTACACCAAATGTGGATTTAATAGAGTATGAACGCAAGTTACAAACCTTGGAAAGGAAGGTTTTTCTGCTTATATTGAGAAAGGCGTGGTGCCTCGTGGACTCAGGGTATTAAAATGCCCTCCTATGGTAACACCTACCCTGACTTACTTAAGCAATGGCAGTGTTTAAATCTCAAATTAAGCCATGATTACATGGTCTTAATGAACAATCACTTCAGGGTGTAGAACTTGAACTAAAAATGAGATAATCTCTATGGAAGATGATTTGTTTGCTTTGCCTTGTTTTGAGAATATGCTTTCATCTTACCAATCCATGATAGATAGACTATCAGCTCTAGATGATAGACTGGAAGCAGTTAAAAAACGTAAATTAATCAGAGACATAAAGGATTTTCAATGTGGTAATATCTTCTCCTGGCCTAGGAATGAACCTTTTGTGAATTCTACAAATAAATCTGGTGGCATAAATTCCAAGAAGTCTGTGAATTTGCTTGATACTCTGGATGTGTTCTGTGAGAAGAGTACTGCCACTTTAAATGTTGGCTCATATGGAGCACGATGACATCATACATGCCTCCGAGCCTGAGGATGTGCCAGAAAGATGTGTGAGAGACAGCAGACCTGCTGCAAATGGACTAACTACAGAGAATGACTCAAATGCTGCTGAAGGTGCAAGAAAGTTGAATCAAAGTACTTTGAGCTTTTCAATAAGCCTTTTCAGTTGCAGCAGGCAGAACGAGTGAAGGACTGGGTCTAGGTCTAGATCCAGAGGGAGGCGACAGAGCGTTTCCGTTGGCGAATATGGACAACAAGAGAAAGAATTCAAGTCCTTTAAAACAAGTGAAATTAGCCAAGAGATAAGGGCAGGTATATTGAATCTATCTTCCATTAAGCTAACCTCTGAACATTGTTCTGTGTTGAAAAAGGACTGGGGTTCATTCCTACGGATGATATTGTAAATGTTCTTACTGATTTGAAAATGTTTACCAGATCTGTAAGCTTGAAATTGATTTTAAAATGAATCACATGAAATGAATGTCTTTATACCTAATAATATACCAATTTTGACTGCCTTTAATGATCTATGTGAACATGAGTTGAGACAGGCCTTTGCTAACAAGAATAATGTTAAGAATTTCAACCTTACATATTTAGAGTTCCTGGCTTTAAATGACTTGAAAAATAACTCTAATATTATAATTAAACAAGCAGATATGGTTGTGATTATGGACAAACACAAGTATTTTGATTCTGTTTTAAGTTTGTTGAAGGATGTTACAGCATTCAAAAGTATATCATACTCAGAAGTAAAGAAATGTATATCTTACATAAATATGTGTATTTATGACTTGCAGTTATCTTGTGATATTTCAATAGATTTATTTCATTTTTACTGTGTCATGTCCAGTCATACCTCAATTATATGGCATACCCAAAGTCCATAAATCTAGAGACAATCCACCAATGAGACCAATAGTCTCTGGCAATGGCTGGGCTACTGAGCCTATTTCTCTATATTTGCAAAACAATTGGGTCCCTTGTTGTCCCATTGCCATGCCGTCTTGAGAGATTCAGTTGACTTCTTGAAAAATTGAAGTGTTGGCATATGAAAGCTACTAACTTTGATATAACCTATGGGCCTATATATCTGGTAGTTATGGATATAACTTCTATTTACTGTTATTCGAATGACTTAGGCCTTGACTCTATCGTCAATTCTTAACACGTTGTTCAAATTTTACAACTAGGCATATTGAGAACATATGTATGTTGCTTGATGTGGTTTAATAATGTGTTTATTTTCAATGAAGAATACTACTTGCAGTTAACAGGCATAGCAATAAATACCTATGCTAACTTAGTGTTGCATGAATGGGAGAGAATACATATTTTTGATGGGGTGAAATATATAAATGAGAAGGTTAGGTTTTACCAGAGATTTGTTTTTTGTATGGAGAGGTTCCTTGACTGAACTCACAGAATTTGTTGACCATCTTAATGATACTACTAATTTTTAAGGTTCAAAATGGAATGTTCTAACGTTGATATAAATTTTCTAGATGTTAATTTAACAATAGAAGGTGATAACATAATAACCTCAATACATAAAAAGAAGTATCATGTGGTAGATATTTACATGCATCTAGTATGCATGCTTCTCATGTGTTCCAGGGTATTGTAAAAGCACAACTTATGTAAGTAGAATGAATACTACTGAAATGATTTTTGAAACAGATGGATGAAGTGGATACTCTAAGTCATTGTTAACTGATATAAGGAAGGAAATAGAAACCAACAGGAGCTCACTTTATAAGCCTACCTTCAGTTGCAATTTTGATGATACCCCACCATCTATTACATCTAAAGATGAGAAATTAAGGTTCATTACCTCTTATACCTCAAGATCACATATAGTTAAGAATATTATAAGTAAATATTGGAAAGTACTTCTTGCACAGGATGACATTGCTGCATTGGTAGGCATGAGACCATCAAAGGTCTTTAAAAAGTTTGTTATGTTACAAAGATTTTAACATCAATACTATTAAGCAGTCTATAGGGGCTAAAACTGGTACCTTTTGTTGTCATAATTGCAGTTGTTGCAATGATATAATTTCTTCCAATAGTATGGATCTGGGTTCTAATAGTATGTTCCAACATCCAGTATCCAAAAGAATATTTGTATTTCATGATTTGGCAACTTCTATGTCGGAAAACAACACGTAAACTGAAAGACCGTATTATAGAACATAAGTCAGAAATCAGGTGAGGATGTGAAAATAATGCCTTGGGTAAACACATTAGGACACTAGGTGAGAACCATAAGTTTAAGTTTAGAGTTTTAGATATGGTACAGAAACCCTTTAGAGGTGGGGATATAAATAATCTGTTAGAAACAAAGGAATATGAATGGATAATACGTCTTATGGCTGATGTATATCCAGGTTTGAACACAGCTGTTTCTTTAAAACCAATATTGGTTAAAATACAACAAACAAAACTGAAGTGAAGATGATGCTCATATTTTCATTTCTATATAAGAATTTTCACATTTTTCATATGTATTTATATGTACCTTTATATGTATTAAATATTGACCCTTTTTAATTGAATTTCTGGTCATATGATCCTGGCTGCGGGTCATGTGATGTCTTTTTGGGTGTATTTAAGTGAACTTTTTAATGAACCTTATGTTAATCATTGAGGAAGGGTGTGTCCCGAAAGCTCTGTGTTTTATAAAGGTGTTTTATTCAACTGTCGTTTGTCTTTCTAATACATTCTTTTCACAGGTCATTAATGAAACAGCAGACATACTGAGAAAGCTTGAAAACAAAATAATTTTCCATCTCTTCAGAATGCTACAATTTTCCTGCCTTGAGTTGTGCTAAATCTGGGTTCAAAGTTCATCACTGATGTCTTTGAAAGCACTTTAAAGAACTTTCTATTTTTTTTTTTCTTTTCTCAAGTATATATGTGAGAAATCTACTCAAAATAGCACCTCTTTTCTTTTCATAGAATTGAAGAATTGGTAAGACAAAAGTTTTAGTAATGTTATGACATATAATATGCATGATACATAGTTATGTTACAACATTACTATGTATTATGCATATAATATGCATAATATATAGTAATGTTGTAACATATAATTTGCTAACATTTTGTGTATTACAGCTTTTGCTACAGTGTTATTAACTTTAACTGTACATATTAACTGTACATATTAATTGAAGGAATAAAGTTAGATGTTTGTTACTGATTAGAACAGCTTAAAAGGACTAAGAAGAATGAGAACCTTAGAAATTAGCAGCTGATGTAGGCTGTGAGTTGTCATTTTCACATGCTGTAGCCAGATTTTGATGTCAGCATTTAAAACTTAGATTAGAACAGCAGTTCACAATGACTAAGCACTCATATTCAAATTAAATAAGCAGGAATTATTTTATATATAGTAATCTTAGAATTAGTAAGAGTAAGCATCTTATAAATATGCATATACACAAGGAATGCAATCTCAACTATATAATATTAATAAAAGACCAGTATCAGTAAATTAAGAAGGGCAGCCGCGGTGGTGCAGTGGTTAGCATTGTCGCCTCACAGCAAGAGGTTCTCTGGTTCGATCCTTGGCTGGGGTGCCTTCTGTGTGGAGTCTGCATGTCCTCCCTGTGGCCGTGTGGGTTTCCTCCGGGTGCTCCGGTTTCCTCCCACATCCCAAAGACATGCTGTAGGTGGATTGGACACTCTAAATTGGCCCTAGGTGTGAGTGCGTACATGTGTGTGCCTTCTGTGGAAGGTTGGGCACCGGGCTGGCAACTCGACACCGTAAAACTCCACTGCCAATCATGAGCAGACAGGTGATCTGCTGTAGCGACCCCTAACTGGGAAAAAGAAAGAAGAAGAAGAATCAGTAAATTAAGAAAGATGTACACATGCTATAAAATTTAATCGAGAACTGATGATTAAATAGCTCTTTGATGGAAATTTTAAATATGAGATACATAGAATAATGTAGAATATTGGTGGGAAAATAGGACAAAAATTATTTAAATATCAAACTGCTTTTAAGAAATATGTATATTTCATATACCTGCATATGATAGAAATGTGAATGCAAAAGATCTCATACACTTTACAAGGAAAATCATCTAAAATATTTCAAAAGAATATGAAAGATGAAAATTAAAGCTTGGTCATGTGAACTTTGAAGCGTTTTACATGTTGAAAGTTATTAGATTCACTAAAACTACCCAAGATAACTAATTTTATAAGTCATTGTTGAAATGTGAGTGTTTTATTACTGAATCAGTACATTCATTTCAATGGGAATTAAAGCAGATTTGTCAATATATTTGAATCTGGGAAAAGAGAATGGGATTTAAATTGAGCATTGTAACTTTTGAATACAATATGGACTGCAATTTTTTTGACTCCATAGAAATAATAAGACATTCTCTTCGACCTTAGTAATGTGCATATTTTATGAAGTAATTTGATAAGCTAATGTTTTTTAAATATCTTGATATTTGATGTGTTGAGTATTACAGAAATTTAAAATATAGGCACTTGTACTTTAAAAACTAATTCAGAGGTTTTTGTTAGAGCTAGTATGTGTGTGTATCTCTTGACATGATAAATATGGTTTACTATCACAATTCAGAAATGAACTTGTTCGTTTAAGCATGTTGTCAAAATATAATGTTGAAATTCAAAATGATTTTATATTTCAGTATTTAAACATGTTAAAACTGTTTGGTATTTGATGTTTTAAAAATGTGACAATTGAAATGAATTTGCCTTCTGGATATCAAGATTACAAATTCAGTAATGTACTTCCGATTTTACAAAACTTTGAAGCTATACATTCTCTGTCACACTATTCAGGCAAGGTCATTTCCAGATTGTGATAGTAAACCAATATATATATATATATATATATATATATATATATATAATATATATATATATATATATATATATATATGGACATTAATCTCTCTTTTGCATTGTAGTTTAGTATGATGAGATTACCTATGACCTGTAAATTTACATATGTCTTTATCTCTTCCAGTCCCACTCAGTTATACTTATTTATTTAGGGATGTAGTTATAATAATGTTGAATAAATGAATAATTTAGGAATATTAAATGGGTAATTTATACTACCATTATATAAATAGGTGTATAGTATACTATTTGTTATATTATTTAATGTCTATGATTAAGAGAAGAGGATTATTAAACTTCTATGTAGTAATGGGACAATAGTTTTAAATGGCAAAATATATATCTAAATTAATAGTCTCTGACTATTTTGATCATTATATAATATTATATTAATTATATGTAAGTCACAGTAGCCTTTGTTTAGTTTTTGGATGAATTTTTAGATGTTGCTAGATACAGCAATAGTTTAATAGTCTGACTATTCAATAGGCAGACTATGAATTTTGGTATCCATGGTAGGTTGTGTTTTATTAGTATTATATACAGTTATAGTTGTAGGCTTGTCTTTGTTTTTGTTATTTTTGGATTTTAGTAGTTTAGTTTATAGAAAGGAAGAATTAAAAAAAAATCTGGAATGTCAGGATAGAGTCTTATATACAATTAAATTAATATGATGGATAAATGTGTAATATTATATTTTTAAACAACTCTTTTTAAATTCATGGTATGGATAGTTTTAATCTAGTATCTATTAATGTAAATGGACTAAATAATGGCAACAAAATGAAATCATTAACAAGATATTGAAAATGAAATACAGAAGACATTATATTCTTGCAAGAGATTCACTTGATAGACAAATATATGCAATATTTAAATATCTTGGGTTATAAAATGTTATCATCTGCTTCTTTTAACAAAAAGAGAAGAGGAACTGCTATAACCTGGAGAAAATCCACTATAATGCCTAAGGTTATGGAATCCATTAATGATCCTAAAGGAATGTATACATTTGTAATAATTAAATATAATGGCAAACTATAGAAACTAGCTAATTTTACTGGATCCCTGGAATACATGCAAGAGTTTCTCAAGATCACTTAAACTTACTACAAAGTCATTGGAAGGGTAGTTTAATTTTACCAGGAGATTTTAATTGCATACCTAGTACTTAGATACAAGTGAACAGAAGAAAGCTTAAATGCTGACATCAGTGAAAGCATTAAACAGATGGATTAGTAATAATAATTGAGTTGATTTAATAGTAAAAGAAGAAGATAAGTCATTGTTCTTCATTCATTATTCTTATGTACATGGGATGTAAACTAGAACTGATAGGATTTTATGTGGATTATTTTAAAAGTATTCCTTGGCCTCTTTCTATTCATAATGCATTAAGTATTACTATATTAATGGATATAAGGAAATTTCAGATTATTTATAGAATTCCAGCATATATGATGAAATTAATAGAGTTTAAGAGTTACTTTAAGGAACAAATCAAGGACTTATTTATCTTTGAATGATAATGGTCAGGTTAGTAAAGTAAAAGTAAAGTAAAGAATGGGAAGATGGGGTCATATCAAAATGAAAGAATAGGATAAAGAGTTGCTAGAAATACAAGATGAAATACAAAAAGCAAGGTTTGAACAAAGAAAGAAATTAGATAATACTGAAGTCATTAAAATTAATGAGAAAATGTCAAACAGTTTTAATGCATAAAGTAGAGATAGCTTTAGAAAAAATAAAATTGCATAGTTATGTGATGACTTCAAAAAATCTACATAGTTTAACCAATTGAAATAAAATGTCAAGCAAAAAGTTACAAATCAATAATATCCAAAATCCTCACCCTAATAAGCTTACTTCAAATATAGAGGAAATGTTTAATATTTTTAAAAAATTCCATCAGGATCTTAATAAAGATAAAAATAATAATTATGATGATTACACAATTTAAAATTATTTGAAGAAAAAATGTTACTTGCAAACTAAATGACCAATAAATATTTCAGCTGAATAAGCCTATTACCCTGATAGAAGTTAAAGAAGCTTTAAAAAAGGTTAACATGATAAAGCTCCAGGGTTAAATTGTTTAAGTATGGAATCATATAATCTGCTTCCACTAAATACTTTAGAATTACTGAATGGCATGTTCAGGATAATTCAGGGTGACAAAATAATTCTGTTCTGTACTCTCACCTATACTTTTAACTCTGCATGTATAAAGAAACTGAGAACAATGTTAAAATGAATTTACTAAATAGGAATTGATTATGATTTGATTGCTTTGAAAAAGGGAAAGCTAAGTCCCCACAATATTCAATGAAGGAATATAAGTTGGATGAACCTGCTACCCAGTTAATATTATCCATTAGTAAGAAATTAAATGAATTTTTGGATAACATGAGTGAAGAGGAACAGAACATTATTACCCCATTATATGAGTAAGGGATCCGTACAGATCCCCGAATGGCAACATCACCGAAACAGATTCGGCCGGGCATACTTGCGCGAAAGTGCTTTTCACCAAAGAAGCACTTTAGCATAAGTATGCCTGTTGCAGAGGTCGTACTATAGTGCGGATATGGGAAAATTCCCTTTTCCCCACTGTAGTGTGACCTCGGACTGAGAATATTTAAGTAGCGGGGTGTGGGTGCAGTAATGTAAATTTAATGTTTTTTTTTAACACACTTTTCGGTGAAAGCGCTTTCGTTAAAGTGTGTTCGGTGATTGTGGATTCAGACTATTGAACTTTCGTTCAATAGTCTTAGAACCATGACTATATGAATGTGGTTATTGAAGGTCAATAACATACAAAGGAAGCTTGTGCAAGCTATATAAGTTAATTATAAATAATAATAATAATAATTTTGAAGCAGCTTTTTAGATAGTGGTGGATTGAGTTACTCAACAGATGGTAAGAATAAAGCTTTGATACTTAAATCAGTTAGTCAAATTTAAAGTTTATAATGGAAATTTTTATGTGGAAATATATATATATATATATATATATATATATATATATATATATATATATATTTCCAGATAAAAATGTCCATTATAAACTTGAAGAAGTTTGAGTAAATGATTATATATAGAATATTTGTTACTCCATATAAAATCTCTAAGTTTAGTAAAATGACTTCTTCAGTCTGTTGGACATGTAGTAAAGATGGAAAATCTGATTGGACACATGTTATGTTTATGGATTGTGAAAAACTAAATGTATATTGGGAAAAGAGAATTATGTTTTTTAAGGGGTTATGGTCTGATAATTCTTTTTTAACTAGATCAGTAATACTAATGAATATTCTACTTCCTGTATCTCTTTTGGTCTCTCTTGGCAGTTGCCAGAAAAGTTGTTACTAAAAATTGGAAATCTAACTTAGTTTCTACATTCAAAGAATTTTAAATTTAGCAAAAATACTATGTAAAACTGAAAAAGAAGTTATCAGAATAAGATTTCTAAATCATAGTAAGACCTTTAGTTGTTGGGATAACTTTCTTCTTCTTCTTTTGGCTGCTCCCATCAGGGGTTGCCACAGCAGATCAACTGTTTCCATTTCTTTCTGTCCTCTGCATCTTGCTCTATCACACCAACCAACTGCATGTCCTCTCTCACCACATCCATAAACCTTATCTTAGTCATTCCTCTTTTCCTGTTACCTGGCAGCTTCATCCTTAGCATCTTTTCCCCAATATACGCTGCATCCCTCCTCAGCACATGTCCAAACCAATGTAATCTTGCCTCTCTGGCTTAGTCTCCAAACCTTCCAACCTGGGCTGACCCTCTAATTTACTTATTCCTAATCCTGTCCATCCTCGTCACACCCAGTGCAAATCTTAACATGTTCAACTCTGCCACATCATGCTCTGACTCCTGCCTTTTTGTCAGTGCCACTGTCTCCAACCCATATAACATATCTGGTCTCACACCCCTTCTTGTAGACCTTCCCTTTCACTCTTACTGGTACTCATCTGTCACAAATCACTCCTGACACTCTTCTCCACCCACTCCATCCTGCCTGTACTCTCTTCTTCACCTCTCTTCCACACTCACCATTACTCTGAACTGTTGATCCCAAATATTTAAACTCATCCACCTTCGCCACCTTTACTCCCTGCATCCTCACCATTTCTCTATCCTCCCTCTCATTCACACACATATATTCTGTGTTAGTCCTGCTGACCTTCATTCCTCTTCTCTCTAGAGCATATCTCCACCTCTCCAGGGTATCCTCCACCTGTTCCCTACTCTCACTACAGATCACAATGTCATCTGCAAACATCATAGTCCATGGGGACTCCTGTTTGATCTTGTCTGTCAACCTGTCCATCACCATTACAAATAAGAAAGATCTCAGAGCTAAACCTTGATGTAATCCCACCTACATCTTAAATGCATCCGTCACTCCCACCACAGACCTCACCGCTTTCACACTACCCTCGTACATATCCTGTACCACTCTTACATACTTCTCTGACACTCCTGACTTCCACATACAATACCACAACTCCTCTCTAGGCACCCTGTCATATGCTTTCTCTAAATCCACAAAGACACAATGCAACTCCTTCTGACATTCTCTGTACTTTTCCATCAACACTGTCAAAGCAGCCATTGCATCTGTAGTGCTCTTTCCTGCCATGAAACCATACTGCTGATCACTAATCATCACCTCCCTTCTTAACCTAGCTTCCACTACTCTTTCCCATAACTTATTGCTGTGACTGATCAATTTAATCCCTCTGTAGTTACTACAGCTCTGCACATCACCCTTATTCTTTAAAATCAGTACCAAAACACTTTTTCTCCATTCCTCAGGCATCCTCTCACTTTCCAAGATTTCCTTAAACAATATAGTTAAAAACTCCACTGCCATTTCACCTAAACATCTCCATGCTTCCACAGGTATGTCATCTGGACCAACAGCCTTTCCATTCTTCATCCTCTTCATAGCTATCCTTCCTTCCTCCTTGCTAATCCACTGCACTTCATGATTCACTATCCGCACATCATCCAACCTTCTCTCCCTCTCATTCTCTTCATTCATCAGCCCCTCAAAGTACTCTTTCCATCTGCTCAACACACTCTCCTCGCATGTGAGTATGTTTCCCTCATTATCCTTTATCACCCTTACCTGCTGCACATCTTTACTAGCTCGGTCCTTCTGTCTAGCCAATCGGTACAGGTCCTTTTCTCCTTCCTTAGTATCCAACCTTTTATACAACTCATCATATGCCTTATCCTTAGCCTTCACCACCTCTCTCTTTGCCATGCTCCTCATCTTCTTATACTCTTGTCTACTTTCTTCATCTCTCTGACAATCCCACTTCTTCTTCGCCAACCTCTTTCTCTATATACTCTCCTGTACTTTTTCATTCCACCACCAGGTCTCCTTGTCCTCCTTCCTCTTTCCAGATGTCACACCAAGCACCTTTCTAGCCATCTCTCTTACTAGCTCTGCTGTAGTTACCCAGCTATTCGGTAACTCTTCACTGCCACCCAGTGCCTGTCTTAACTCTTCCCTGAACATCACCTCACAATTACCATTTTCAATTTCCACCATTTGATCCTTGGTGCTGCCCTTACACTCATCCTCCTCTTTTTGATCACCAATGTCATCCTACAAACCACCATCCTATGCTGCCTAACTACACTTTCCCCTGCCACCACTTTACAGTCTCCAATCTCCTTCAGACTGGTCCTTCTACATAAGATATAATCCACCTGTGTGCATCTTCCTCCACTCTTGTATGTCACCCTATGCTCCTCCCTCTTGTTAAAACACGTATTCAACACAGCCATGTCCATCCTTTTCGCAAAATCTACTATAATCTGACCTTCTGCATTCCTTTGCTTAACACCATACCTACCCATCACTTCCTCATCCCCTCTGTGCCCTTCACCAACATGCCCATTGAAATCTGCTCCAATCACCAGTCTCTCACCCTTGGGTACAGTCATCACCACTTCATCCAACTCTCTCTAAAATGTTTCTTTCTCATCCATCGCACACCCAACTTGTGGAGCATATGCACTAACAACACTCATCATTACACCATCAATTTCCAGTTTCATAAACATCACTCTATCCGACCCTCTTTTCACCTCCAAAACACTCTTAACATACTGTTCCTTCAGGATAATACCTACGCCATTTCTCCTCCCATCCATACCATGATAAAACAATTTGAACCTAGCCTTGCTCCCCTTCCATCTGGTCTCTTGCACACACAATATACCAACCTTCCTTCGGGCCATCATATCAGCTAGCTATACCAGTCATACTGCCAACATTCAAAGTTCCGACCCTCACTATCACAGTCCTAGCCTTTAGCTGCCTTCGGCCATGCCTTCCGCCTCTTCTCCTCTTTCGGCCAACAGTAACCCAATTTCTGCCAGCACCCTGTTGGCCAACAGTACTGGTGGCAGTCATTGTTATCCCAGGCCTCAACCGATCTGGTATGTATATAGGTTCATAGGTTCATACTAGGCTATCTGCCCTAGGGCATTTATAAGCCTAGCCAGAATGTGTTTGGCTTTCGCCACCCATTTTAAATTAATTTTGCTATGCCTTTTTTTGAGGTTAGTATACTGTGCCTCTGTCTAACAGTGCCACAGAAGTGATAGCCGGGGTAAACCTATGATCTCCCATCCACTCATCAAGATTCCTCTTGAAGAGAGTCAATGTGGGACTCTGCCTAACCTGGACTGGGATTTTATTCCAGAGTGAGGGGAGCCTCTGGGTTATGAATCTGCCCCTCCAGCATGTCCTATTTATTTCAGTGCTGAAGTTCAAGTCTCTCGAGCGCGTAGCTCGATGGGATTTGGATTTTCTGAGGTGCAGCATGTCCATTAATTCCGGGTTGGACATGGCTTTATACATCAGGCACAGATCGCCTCTGAGCAGGCAGTATGCCACTGAGTAGAGCTGGAGTTTCTTTAACCGGGCAGCATATGGCATCTGTTTGAGCCCTTTGATCCTCTTGGTGAGGTACTTTTGGGGCCTTTCCAGTTGCTGCAGGTGTCTGGTAAGGTACATCCCAAAAGGGGCATTGTACTCAATTATGGGCCTGATGAAGGATTAGTAAAGAGGCACGATGACCTCCCCTGATCTAGATGTGAATCCCTTCATGATTAGGTGGGCTATATAAAATGTTTTTCTAACCACTTTGGCCACGTGGTTGTCAAATGAGAGATTGCTATCAACTTGGGTCCCCAGGTCCCTAATGACGTCTTCTGTACTTAATGGATTACCACCTATGTGGTAATTTGTGGGCACTTTGTTTTTGCCAAAGGGGATGACTATACACTTTTTGGCGTTTAGCTTGAGGCCATGGCTCTGGCACCAGTTGTCTGTTTCTATGAGGCCCTTTTGGAGGATGCTTGTGTCGGCTGGAGAGTTGATTATGGCACCCAGTTTGCAGTCATCTGCGAACTTGGTCAGCCACAGTCCTTCCGTGTTGGCCTGTACCGCCGAGAAATATATACCGAACAAGAGAGGTCCCAGGACTGAGCCTTGTGGGACGCCACTTGTAACTGGTTTGGAGTCTGACATGGCTCCAGCAATTCTAACCACGTGGGTTCTGTCCTTGAGCCAGTTTGCAACCCATCTAGTGACATAGGGGTTTATATTTAAGCTGGTGAGCTTATCTATAATGCCCGAGTGGGGTATTGTATTGAAGGCTTTTGCGAGGTCCAGGTAGGCTGTGTGGACCACCTTCCCTTGTCAATGGCCTTGGTGACTGTTTCAAAGAAATCGACCAGGTTTAAGAGGCAGGATCTGCCCTTAACAAAGCCAAACTGGGTAGGATCCAGTGTCTGTAGGTCCCCAATATCTTTATTTATGAGGTCCATGATGATCCTTTCCATAGCTTTGCAGACCAAGCTAGTCAAGCTTATGGGGCGATAGTTTCCAGGATCCGTTGAGGCACCACCTTTGTGGAGAGGGACCACTGTTGCTGTACGCCACTCTTTGGGTACATATCCTGTAGTAAGGCTAAGATTGAACAGTAGTTTTATGTTTGGGTTTAGCTCTTCTTGGAGTTCATGTAGGACGCAGCCCGGGACACCATCTGGTCCCATTGATGCTGTGTTTTTTGCTTTGGAGAGGGCGGCTCTTACCTGAGCATCTGAGATGTCAGAGAGGGGCAGCACTCTGTTGGGATAGATATTTGCCCTTTTGGTGGGGAAGGGGGGGAGAAGTTTGCACTGAACCTGTCAGCTAGGATGTTGGCAATGTCTGTGGGCTCGGTGTATTTTTTGTCATTTTGGACTAATTCTGAGCATATCTGGGAATTCCCACCCAGGTTCCTAACATAACTAAAGAAAGCCTTGTGATTATCCTTAGTGTCCTGTGCAATTTTTCTCTCGAAGCTGGCCTTAGACGATTTTATGAGTGCCCGTAGTTTTTTGCTAATACTGATCAGAGATGTCTTCCCTTTTTGGGATTTTGCTCTATCATGTAGTAGCTTCCTCCTTCTGTTGTATAGTTTGTTTATGGCTGGGGTCCACCAGACAGGACGCCTGCCTTTGGAGGATTGGGTCTTGGTTTTATTTGGGATTGCATGATCCATGCATTCCTGAAGGTGTTCATAGAATGCGTTTATAAAGGATTCTGCGGTCTGGGCCGTATTTTCCACAGGCCCGGGGGCTTTGAAGGATTCCGCCTCGGTTTTGAGGCGTGTGAAATTTGCTTTAGAGAAGTTTTTCACTGTGGTTTTCTGGGCAGGGGTGGGGTCGGGATGTGAATATCCAGTGAGATTAGTTTATGGTCTGATCTTACCAGTGAGGGATACACTTCTGGTCTGGAGCATAGTGTCCTCATGTTGGTGATGATCAGGTCCAGTATGTTTTCCCCTCTTGTGGGAGTGGTAACAAGTTGTTCCATAGCATTTGAGTTTATAAATTCTAGGAACCTTTGGGCTAGGGTGTTGGAGCTAGAGTAATGCTCCCAGTCTATGTTTGGGTAGTTGAAGTTGCCCAATTTAATGGTGTTTGGAGAGACCTTCTGTCTGCATGTATGAATTGACAAAATTTTATACCGGATGCCCTTCCTGATGCAACTCTCTCCATTTATCCGGGCTTGGGACCGGCACAAAGAAATGCACTGGCTTGTGCATCCCCAGTGGCTGGGTTTGTTGGAATAACCTTGAAATGTTGTTATTGAAATAGCAAGATTGTTAATGTGTTAATCGCATAAAATTACCTTGATGACTCAATATATTCCTGTCATTGTATAACAATATGTGAAGTTGAATTTCTTCCTTTCTTTGTATATATTGTAAATATGTTAAATTGATAAAAAAAATCTTAAAAAGAGAAGGCAGTGTGACACAGTACCTTATGTTACACTAACCTTGCCATGCCTCTAAAAGTACAGAATTTTGCCTCTTAACTGATTAGTATTTTTCTGAATATCAGAGCATAATCACTGTGCTCCACGTACTACAAATAAATTATATTATAAACTAATGTATTGTGGTAGTGTTTTCTTTCTGACAACACTGTTCATGGAAGACCCTGATTATACTTGGAAATCGAGTAAATAATAACCTTGTTCTCAGGTTCTATAAGACAACAGTTATTATTTGCATGTCTAAGAACTTTAGTTGTGCAGGTAAAGATAAATTAATTTTTGTTCATATAATATGTATTATGTTGTCATCAATGTCACATTTTTCTAAATATCTCAGCAACCAAATAGTATAGACAGAACTGCTTTGCCTCATATGAATGCTCTCAGCTGGGCAAATAACATGCTGCTGATAGTATGTGTCTAAACTGAGTGGTTGCTGAGATATTGAAAGTTGTTTACAAAATATTACAAACTTAATATTTGCTAGAAAATTCAAAAAGTCATATGACTTAAAACATCCAATAGTATCACTAAACAAATTAATTATTTAAGCCATAGCATTCTTAAATATTTAATTTGTTTAGTAACACTATTGGATGTTTCAAGTCATATGACTTTGCATTTTGTATTTAAAAGTGTGGTGTGGTTTTGTTGACATTTCTGATGTTCTGATTTTATTAAAAGGAATGAAAGCACTAAGTTTGTGTGTCCGTTTTCTTCAACCTGTTGCCTTTCAGCAGTGTGTGTTTTTGGTTACTTAGTTCTTTGGAGTTGGAGTTTGGAGTTTGTTTAATGTTTACTAGGTTTACTATGATTTATATAATCCATTTCAATACTTAGATCCTGAAGAATACTGCTACTATAAAAATAGTTTGTGATGAAGAGTTTGCTATTTATGCTTATTCCATAAAGCCTACGTTTCCAGAGATATGAGCATTTGTTTGAAATGTGAGAACCTAATCTGATTCTATCAAAAGCTTAAACTTTGCCCATTGGAAGTTGCAGTTTAAACTTCCAGAGCTCCATTGGAAGGAATGAGTTAAAAAGCTGTGCAAAGTGACAAGCTAACCACTCCAAAACCAGAATGTAGATGTAAAGATCTATAGACACAATTATATTTGTTAACAACTTGATTTTACTTTGGGTATTTGCTCACTTGATTGAATACTAGAAATATGACTAGTATTATGAGTGACACAGTCAAGATGGTACTGAATAAAATGTAACTACCTGTGTTATAAAATTGAAAATGATTTAAACTGTGCTCTGACTGGGAACTGTGGGGCATGTGTGCCAACTCTAGCTTTCTTTAACTCATGTCCCACTTTGTATCTCTTAGTCTTAGTTACTCTTTTCTTTCCTTCATCACCTATATACTGATTATTCATATTTCCAATATGAGTGGTGCAGCAGTTAGCATTGTCGCCTCACAGCAAGAGGTTCTCTGGTTCAATTCTTGGCTTGGTTGCCTTCTGTGCAGAGTCTGCATGTACTCTCTGCATTCACATGAGCTTCCTTCAGGTGCTCTGATTTCCTCCCACATTCCAATGACATATGTCTGGAGTGTTTCTCCCCAGGCTTCTGCTGAAAAGGGGCTCTGTCTCAGTCAGACTTTCCCAGTAAACAAATGTTAAATAAATAATAAAATAAATATTTAAGGAAAACAAACTCAAACGACTATCCTTTTTTGACAGTTAGAGAGGGACGAGCCCTGCTCCACTCTTTACCATACCCCCATTCCCACCCAACCATATATATCATTTATACTCAGACACATTCCTCATACCAATTGTCCTATCAACAATCTATACATCACTAAGAAAACTCTAACAGCCATTTTCACGACCCTAACTCACTCCTTTGCTAATGATTTCAGAACCTAACTCCTTTTAACCATACAAAACATTACCAACACTTTTCTTTACTTCCTCTTATAAACAGTAATTCCCCTCCAGATCAATATCTTTTAGTAAGCTCTGATGGCACCTTCCACTTCTTGGCTACAACTGTAAAGCAAAGTCATTACTTGCTAAACGTCAACAAACTATATACTGATTTACTGAAACTTGCATCAGAAAAATTGTAAATCCTCTAACACACATTTTTAATCTCTCACTAACTGCATGTATAATTCTACTTCAAGTAAAGTACTCTAACACTCTCCTTCTACCAAAATTTTAATCACTTTCACATGCTAAGGAGTTTAGCCCCATCTCAAACCTCTGCCCTCTTGCAAACATCTTTGAAACATTAATCTATCAAGAGTTGCTTAAATATATAAACAGCTATGACTTGTTCTGTGACTAACCATTTGGTACTCAAACCGCTTTGTTGTCAGCCTCAGACAGCATTTACTGCACCATTAATGAAGGCCTTATTACAGCAGGTGTCTTTCTAGATACAACACATGCCTTCAAGACAGTAAACCATGATTTATAACTAAATGAATTTTAAAATCTAAAGTTTAGTGAAAATGTCATATACCGGACCTTTTCAAATCTTTGCTAACAACACTGTCAGGAAAGGGAACATTAAACATTAGAGTTTCTCAAGACTCAGTCCTAAGACAGCAACTATTCTCCCTATCTCTGAATGAGATCACACAAGACTTACCCAAACTAAAGTTTATTATGTCTGCAGATGATACTCATCTCCATGAATATCACTACTCCCAACACTACAACAAACAACTCAATTGCACATCAAAAATCTTTGCAACTGGCTCCATAATAATAAATTGCAAATTAATAGCACCAAAACAATTGTCAAACTCTTTGCTACAGCTAAAAAAATAACTTCTTTCTATTCCCTTAACATTAACACACTTAAAATGGAATCTTATACTATCAAGCAATAAAAATATCTAGTCATTACACTCAATCCCTTACTAAAATTCATTATACACACACAGCTTTACCAAAAAAATACAAAAAATTCAAGTCACTGAAAGTGAAATACTTAGATTTGCTCTACTAGCTGATTCTAACAGCCCCAGTTGTACATATTATGAAAAACTAGTTGATTCTAACAGCCCCAATTGTACCTAATATGAAAAAGCCCATTGTCTGCATATTACTAACAGGGCCGCTTTTCTCCTTAATTTACTCATTTATAAAATCCTTAATCTTGGCAACTGTTTACCTCTTAAGAGGTTACTTATAATTAGAAAACAGAGCTAATCACTTTGGAACAGTTATGATAATGCACTTACTTTAGTAAGATCTAGATATAAAATAGCCATGGGTGAAAAAAGCCTTCTACAGATTATAGTCTCAGCTATTTGAAAGCAGCTACCTGCAGGCATGACAAATATCAACAATTTTCAAACATTCTAAAAAAAACTTAGACAACATTTGCAAAATGAAACCAGGTACCAATGCTTTAGAGATTCTGGCTAGTTTTGTAACTTATAACAACAGGTATTAATAAATAAATGGATGTTTTCTTGTAAACATTATACATATTTAATCTCATTATGTGCTTATTTTTCCCACTTGTATATATTTTAAAGAACTGACTCTTTTTCCATATGTGTTACAAGCTTTACTGCTATTCAGCAATTATCTATTGCATTGTAGTACCCAGAACATGGATGAAAAGGATCAATAGACCAGCCCACTTATCTGATTACAAGATTGTAAAATAAGAATAAAATAAATTAAAAATACTACACTAAGCACCTGAGTGGATTACTCTCAACAGATAAACTTGAGATGACAGGCAGGGTAATGCTGGTGAAATATATGAAAAATTATAAGAAATGCCAATGGATCTTAAACGGGGACCAGCAAAAAGCATCAGCTACATCAAATATGTTTTTCTGTAGAAATTTGTGTAAACTAGAAGTCAGTACCTAGGGACCGAAGGTGCAGTAATAGCTCAAGATATTAATAAATTAAAAGTAAATAAATACAGCTACCACAAAGCTCTCATCAGTGCTGGTCAAGCTGAATTGCTCATTAAAAATCATTACTAGTGATATTCATGAATACATCCCTTATCATGTTAGTCATTTTTTTTATTGTGGCTCATTATAATATAAGCTGTCAACACATGGAGGTAAGAAAATTGTCATGTATTTATTCTTATCAGGAAGATGTAGCTTTAAGACTTGGTGTACACTAAAAAAATTTTGAGATAGCTGCCTTCTGAAGAGTACATCTCCCAGAACCCACAGCGGTATGTCATGAAAAAAATGATTACTATGAAGCAATATTAAGTACAAATTAAATTAGGAGTCAGGAATCCAAACCACAGTACTTTATTAAGCGCTTTCATTTCATAGCAGAAATTAAAGGACTCTTGGGATTGCTTAAGGAAAATCACCATGGATAAATATTGTGATGATTTAATATTTGTCACAATAGATATAAAATATTTGTTTTCAATAATTCCACATGATATAGGTATAGAGTGGTTCTACGCTTTTTTATGCCAATATACTGACCTAAGACATGAATGTATTTTAACTATAAGGGCACTCATGGAATTAGTTTTAGAAACAAACATCATCACATTTGAAGAACAATTGTTTAGGCAAACCAAAGGAGTGGCTATGGGGGCAGCATGTGCCCCCCATTTTTACAAATGTTGTGTTGGCTTTTTGGGAAAAAGAAATAGTGTTTAAAAGTCTATTTGTTGATGGCTGGACATTCTATGGCCACTTTTTAGATGATATTATTGATTTTTGGAAGAAAGATGAACAAGAAATATTATAATTCATAGAGTTCATAAATACAAGTACTAATTTTCTTGAATTCACTAGTAATATAACTAAGGAAGGTGTCAACTACCTAGATATTAGTATAGAAAAAAATAAGAATAAAAGGGAATTTATGTCCAATATTTATAGGAAGCTGACCTACTCCAATGCCCTCTTGCATTTCAGAAGTTGCCACCCCATCCACCAGAATAAATCCTTGGTGAAGGGGCAGGGGGTACGCATAGCAAGGATGGTATCAAAACAAGGTAAATTTAAGCGGCAATTAGAAGTTTTGAAAAATATGTTGGTTAAAAGAGATTATCCATTGTGGTTCATAGAAAATATATTTAAGGAAGTTATTAGGAAAAGGGAACAAGGTTTGTTTTCCCCTTTATTAGGAAAAATACAGGTGACAGAGGTAAGCAATAGACAACAGGAGAATTACAATATTGAGAAATTGGCCATTTTCAAATTTAACAATCACTATTATGATATAAAAAGGATTTTAACCCATAATTGGAGTATTTTTAGGGTGAACAGGGAACAAGTAGAGTTAGTGGGCCCAGCACCTAGAATAATTTACAAGAGAGAACAGAGCCTGAAGAATATCCTTGAAAGGAATAGAAATGTGAATAGGAAGGGTGATGGCATGGTGAAATGTGGCTTCTGTTTACAATACAGGGATATTAAAGTGGGGAAAGAGGTAATAGTCCCTAATTATGGCAAAATTTATTTGAACAAGAAATACACATGTAGCAGTAAAGCAGTGGTATATATAGCATCATGTGCCTCATGTCCCTGTGTTTATATAGGGAAAACTATCAACACCTTAAGGACATGAATATATCAGCATAACTACGACATTAGTAAAAAGGATAAGAAAAATGTTTTAGCCATCCATATTGCTTCACATGAGGGACATAAATTCAATTTTACAGTCATCGACCAGGCTGCTGTGGGTGAGAGAGGGGGCCCTCAACAATTTTTTAGAACAAAAAGAATTGAGATGGCAACTGAGAACCAATGCTTCAGAACTCCCTGGGTTAAATAGTGCCATCTCGATTAGTTAAATTTTAAGGTTAAAAGCACAGTATTTTATGTAAACATTGCTCCTTCTGAAATCCTTATATTCTACATTAATTTCTAATTTTATTTCATTTTTATAATGTATCAGCACATTTGCATGTATATATGCATGTACATCATGGCAGTAAATTATTGTATTTGACATTGTTTTTTGTTATAATTGTGGCTGCACGTGTTGATGTGTGATGTTTTTAAAAAATATGTCTTGGTTCTTGAGTAATAAGAGAAGTTCCATTATGTAATAAAAGATCAACACACGTAACATATCAACTAGTAGGAATGGATTTTAATGGAGTAGTATTGCTTTAATATTAAATTAAAGGAAATTATGTCATTATTTACGGGGTTATATAACTGGTGGGGTTCAAGTATTATGTATTCTGATGAAGTTTCTACTACAAAACGAAAGCGCTTAATAAAGTACTGTGGTGTGGATTCCTGACTCCTAATTTCATTTGTACTTGGTTTTGGTGGACTGTGACTGGTAATTGTATGAAGCAATATTACTGTTTGTGTGAGTTGAAACATAACATAAAGCTAAATGTTATCACATTCTCAAAATATAGCGCACAACCCTGAATTACTTCATTGATCATATAAAAGGGCTAATTTGTCATCTATATCTACATATAGAGAGATGCGCACACACCCATTCTCACACACACACACACACACACACACACACACACACACACACACACACACACACACACACACACACAGACACAGACACACACACACACACACACACACACACACACACACACACACACACACACACATGACAAAGAATATAGATAAATAACTAGACATAGATAGATAGATAGATAGATAGATAGATAGATAGATAGATAGATAGATAGATAGATAGATGGACAAAATACATGCATGTAGGTATAAACACATGCACAAATAGATTTCTTTGTGTAAAGAAAAGGGATGGTGATGTTATTGTCTAATATTAGCACTATCTAGAATTTGCACAGTGATTGTTCACTAACAAGGCATAGTTATTCATAGAAAGATATCAAAACTCAAGAGGCATGAGGCAAAGCCAAGTACCTCATGCATTTGTGGCATGAAAATACTATACGGCAAATGAATAGCATGTGTAGTGACATGCAGTGTAAAAAAGTAAAAGATGCAAGATTTTTCTAAAATAAAATACAAAATTACGAAAATAAAATTGCCAAAGATTCCAAAGACAACCACAAGGCATTCTATAACTATGTCAAGAATCTAAATGGCAATGCTCAGATCTGCTCTGAGCTACAACAGAATGGCATTACATATACCGATCCCAAAGATATTGCCAATATCCTGGCAGATCGATTCAGTGCCAACTTCACCCCTTCTCACCCCCTAAATGGCCCATCTGAATACCGGAAGATTGCCAAATTCCAGTAATAACGGCCACACAGACAAAAAACGCACTCTCCAAAGCTAAGAATACAGCATCCATGGGACCAGATGACATCCCAGGCTGTGTACTGCATGAACTACAAAATGAACTGGCACCTCACCTAAGTGTCATGTTTAATCATAGCCTCACCTCAGACTTCGTGCCCACTGAGTGGCACACAGCTACAATTATCCCACTCCACAAGGGGGGATCCACCTTGGATCCCGGGAACTACTGTCCCATCAGTCTGATGAGCCTGATCTGCAAGGCCATGGAACGTATTATCATGGAACTTATAAACAAAGACATTGGCAACCTTCAAACACTGGACCCCACCCAGTTTGGTACGTGAAGGGCCGATCTTGTCTCCTGAACCTGATTGACTTCTAGTCAGTCTCCAGAGCCGTGGATTAGGGTAAGGTGGCCCACACAGCCTATATGGACCTTGCCAAGGCCTTTGACACCATCCTCCACTCTGGAATCATAGATAAACAATAAGCTGGGCATTAATCCCTATATCACTCGATGAGTTGCCAACTGGCTTACTGACAGAACCCACACTGTAAAAGTAGCTGACTCCAAATCCAGCTTCAGACAAGTGACAAGTGGAGTACCTCAGGGTTCAATCCTGGGAACACTCTTGTTTGGCATCTACTTCTCTGAAGTACAGGCCAATACTAAGGGACTCTGGCTAACAAAGTTCACAGATGACTGCAAACTGGGAGCCATTATTTAATCTCCAAATGATGTGGATACTCTACAAAAGGGCCTTACAGAAACAGTTGCTTGGTGCCAGAGCCATGGGCTCAAGCTCAATGCCAAGAAATGTATAGTTATCCCCTTTGGGAATAAACATGTACTCATGAATTACCACATAGGTGGCAGTACACTAAACGCCAAAAGTGTGATAAAAGACTTAGGGATACAGGTGGACAGTTGTCTCACCTTGGATAACCACATTGCCACATCAATCAGGAAATCCTTCTATGTGGCACACCTCATCACTAAGGGCTTTTCATCCAGAAAAAAGGAGGTCATTGTCCCACTGTACTCATCCCTCATTAGACCCATTATAGAATACAATGCCACATTTGGTATGTACCTCTCAAGACACTTGCAACAAATGGAAAGGCCGCAGAAATACCTCACTAAAAGAATCACAGGCCTAAAGCAGATGCCCTATGCAGTCTGCCTTAAATAACTCCAACTATACTCTGTCGCATATCGTCTACTCAGAGGCAATCTCTGCTTAACATACAAGGCCATGTCAAACCCAGAGCTGTTGGACATGCTACACTTAAAGAAATCCCAATCCCTCAGAGCCACACACTCCAGGGATCTAAACCTTGTCACCACAATAAACAAAACATGCTGGAGGGATAGGTTCCTGACCCAGAGACTCCCCAGACTCTGGAATAGACTGCCCATACATGTCAAGCAGAGCACCTCTTTGGCCTTCTTCAAAAGGAACCTTGACGATTGGATGGGAGAAAGGAAATTCACCCTGGGGATCTCATCAGTCGCCCTGCTAGACAGGGGTCCAGGAAGTAAATAGTGTGGGAAGAAATAGCCAGGGAATTGTTATGGCTAGGCTTGTATAGGCCCTAGGGCCAATAGCCTAGTACCAACCTATGAACCCATGAACCTATGAACCTAAACGCTGTGATATTAGGGAATAACAGTATATACTTGGACCAAGAAGCTTTTAAGAGTAATATTTTCAGATAATAATGTCCATATGCTCTACATCTACCTGATGAAGGTGTGGGCAAAAAGTTAGAGTTTCCTTTTTCTTTCCATAAACAGTAAAATGTTGTCCTCCTGCTACTTCAATGGCAAAATAAATTTGCATTTTTTTGCCTGGTCCATCGCATTATAAATCCTAACCCTCTCTAAGCAGACATAAGAAATCTTGTCCAAAGTATATAGGATGAAGGTAAAATATGAACCACTTAATAATATTGCAGTGTTAAAACTGTGCTGGCTAAGTTCACTGTGCATGAAACAATATAGTCTACTATTTATTTATTTATTGCTTTTGTTTACTGGGAAAGGCTGACCAGGAACTGGACCCATTTTCAGAAGAGGCGCGGGGAGACAGGCTCCAATGTACAAAAGATAGTAATAGACAGATTGACACTAACATGACATCTGAAATTCAATATTATACAGTAGATGTAGTATAGTGTACTAGAAACATTTTTATCTAAAAATCTTGTTTTGTTTTGTTTTGCTATTTGCTTTAGGCATTAAGCCAAGTGGCCTACTGGGTAAGGCAGTGGCTTCCTAAGCCGTGGCTTATGGATTTGAGTCCCATCTGTGGTGGCTTAATTTTATCTAGCAGTTTGTGCAGAGGATTTAGGCTATTAGTTAATAACAAGCTACTTCCTGTAGTGCAGAGTTTGAATTTTTCAGCCATACTTTAGTTACTGTGTGATGCTGAGTGAGTCATTTAATCAGACAGTTGTGGCAAATTGGAATTTTGGAATAGGCTGTTTAACTGTCTCCTGTACTGGATGCATAGTAAGTAACTATGGACCTAGGTAGGGAATATAGGATTATTCCCTAACCAGTTTCCTAATAGGGTGTTATAAAGGTTAGGCTCTACCTGAAGAAAAACATATTTTTCACTGCTTCGTTATTCAGTATTTTCTGATTAAATATTCCAAGTGTTGCCAGGTGATATAACATTTTAGGAATCTTGGCTATTTTCAAAACCTGCACTTGTAAGTTATGTATTTCTATTGTCTACCTTTTTGAATGTCTCCCTTACAAAGCTGACCTTATCTTTGGTCATGTGATCAGCAAACACATAAACAAATGCAGCTGATTTCTAAGAATCATTCTTATTCTTTATAGTACAGATGAGATGGTAGTTCACTATGAGAGAAAATAAATCATTATGTGACTTTTGTATGTGCAGAATCATTTCAGAGACAAGGGTCTCACACTCAGTACTGAAGGCTGAGCACAGTGTACAGTGCCTTACTTAATTTTGTTAGTGCACAGGATTAAGGATATGAACTGTTAACATGCCACTTTCTGTAGTCTAGGATTCAATTTTCACAGGATCCATTTATCTAAGATTCTAAACAAATCACTAACACAGACAGTACACTGGGAAAATTGAGAATTTGTGCTAAACTCCTCGGTGGTTTGCTGGACTCCATGAAATGATATGTGTATCCAGGAAGATAATATATATATATATATATATATATATATATATATATATATATATATATATATATATTATATACACACACACACACACACACACACACACACACACACACACACACACACACACACACACACACACACACACACACATACACACACACACACACACACACACACACACACACACATTAGATAGATGTAGATATCTATAGAGAGAGACTGAGACTACAGACTGTTTTGGAGCATGGACCTTGTATGCTGTAAACATTACAATTAAGATGATAATTTATTGTTAGACTATGGATTGACCACAGGTAGTATTCATGCAGGAGGCTTTGAATATTTATGGTTTTACAGAATAACATATGGAAAATATGACATCACTGTATCCATTGTAATGCGGAGATCTAGAGGTGTGCTGGCATTAACTGGAACTTCTGTTTATAACCTTAGCATTTGCTTATATCTACAATTATAAAAAGAAATACAAAGTGCTATATTATTGCATGCCTGTCAGGATAAATTAATACATTTTGGGAAGGTATGATTGGTAAAAATCAGCGTTTACCTAAAATGTAATGATATGATGCAGCTGTGCTGCACTACCTGGTTGTGACAACATTAATCAATTTCTTCAAAACCAGTTGAGAAGTATAAACAGATTAAACAGGAGGTGTCAAGTGCCATAAAATGACTATTTTCAGCCTGAAATCTGCTACTAGTAAGAATCATTTCCACTAACAACTGTATAATAATTTCCCTTTTCTGTTGTGTTTAGTTAACATAAGAAGCCACAGGCAATATACACAACAATATATGAGTGCCACATGCCAGACCTCACAACATGTAGTGTTTAGCTGCAATTAGACTAAGAAGTCATTTGAACTGCAAGAATCCATTACAACCAATAACTTTGCAATTAAATGTTGCATTTGTTTTTACAAAAACAAGTATTTGCTATTTTTTCTAAGTAGTGCTGACATAAGAAGTGAGTTTATTAAACAGCAGGATATGTTGGAATATAGAGTGCTTTCCACTATGAGCTATGTCTGAACCAAATAACTTTTTTTGTTGTTTTAACCACTGTTTGATGCATTTACAGTGGAGAGCACTTGATACTCCTACATATCCTGCTATTTAATACACTCACTTCTTATCTCAGCATCTGGCATCCATTAAATAGCAACATTTCTCCAAATGCTACAGAAGTACAAGTGGATACTGCTCACTGGCTTTCCATAATAATGACATTTAAAATGCAATTTGAAAGGATTTTACTTATCACTCTGCATATACTTCTGGTTAATTATTGTATAATGTTAAATTCATATTGATAATACTCTTTAATTGCCATGCTATCTGCTTTTATTCAGAAATAGCAGTGCAACATTCCAGCAATGTCAATAGCGCAAAAGGTAGCACACTTGCCTTTGGTGCTATTAGACCAGACCACCAGTTCTAGTCACACTCCTGGAGTGCATAAGGGGGAGGTGCTGCACTGCTTCACGATTGTGTAATTCTTCAGATGATGTGTTAATCCGAGGTCCCATCTGCTTGATTTGTTAGTAGCTCAATGAATGTAAAGACCCTACAACACCTACTGAAAACAGTAGGGGAACTTCCCTAATGTCCTGGCCAAACTTCTTCTAGTTGTAGAAATAGCACCTCAGGTCTCCCCTGAAAAAAGGCCTGTAGTCTTTTGGAACTAGCTTAGTTAACAAAGGATAAAGTAAAATACTTATCTAACTAACTATCCAGCTCTGTCGTCTGGCAGTTAGCATACAGGATAAAGGTTCAGAGCTGTTAACAAGTTGCTTCCTGTCACCAAGAGTACAGAGCTGGACATCTTTTACCAATTGCCTACTACATGACTCTCAGATATTGCTCCAGAGTCACCCCTGAAAAGGGACACTTGTAGTCATTGGACTAACTTGGTTAACAAATCCATCCATCCATCCATCCATCCATCCATCCATCCATCCATCCATCCACAACCCTTTTTCCCATTTTTGCACATGGAACTGGGGTCTCACCCCAGCAGTGTCAATCATGGTTTACAAATGTATAAATTAAAAAAAGGAAAATAAGAATCTGTGGCATAAAGGGATGAAGCTTTGACTGCTATCTAAATGACTCAGGTTCATTTAGAAGCCATATCAGTTAGAGATGGAGAAGACTAATGAGGAAGAACTTGTTCATATCTCCTGGAGGGGAATGCTGATGGTGTGTGTCATGTGCTGTGTGGAACCAGACCAAAAATCAAAAAGTGAAATTATACTGTTACTTCAGATATATGAAAAATGCTGATGCACTCATCATTATATATTTTTTAATTTTATTAATTATTCAACTAGGAAATTAAATGCTAATTACATATGTGAAGACCAGCCACTGGACGAGGAATCAAGGAGCCTCAATCCTCACCACTGGCAACAGTGGGGGACATACACTGAGAGGATGACAGGTACATACACAGTATTTCCAGATTCAGTTCTCTGCAGTAAGTGCAATTTCCCTTAAGAGCACACAGAGACCGCTTTCAGTCTGTGGCTGGTTTCTCCCTCTTTCTCCAAATCCCGAGTAAGACTCCCCACTGGCACAGCTATACAGCTGAGATCTCAACTGAGTGGCCAAGCCAAGACCTGCAGCACCCTCTTTGTCCAAACAGTACTTCGTTTCCCTGCTGAAGTAGCTGACACGTTTGATTTACACACACACACACACACACACACACACACACACACACACACACACACACACACACACACACACACACACACACCTGAGAGAGGCTGGCACAGGCTTACTAACTATGCCTCCTTTTGCGCAGACTATAAGGTAGTTATGACTGCCACCACCCAACTCCTTATCAGCTACTATAAGACCCTTAACAAAGGGTGTCCAATCTTACTGTGTAATATTAATATTAATACAAATGGTAGTTTGACCAAGAGCAAGGCTATTAGGAGTGGCCCACACAGTGTTACCAAATAAACATGCAAGTACTCTCAAAACTTAAATATCTCTAGACAGATCAGCCACAATGAAATGTTTAAATATATGTAATAATAAACAATAAAATAAAAAGAAAATACTCTGTATATATACATAGTGACATCAGAGTTCAGAATCACAGGAAATATTTAAAACAACATTGCAGGACAGTCTCAAATAAATAAAGAAGAATATCTAAACTATGCTTTGCTATATCCCTGACTATATCCAAGAGAATTATACTGTTCCCTAGAAACTTACTTCATCAGAGCAAGGCAGATGTGTAGTGAATGGGTCTTCTTTAGTTGTTGTCAGGTCCAAGACAGAATACAGAATGCACTGTCTCTCTCACAGAGTTCTCATATTAATATCTCAAATATTACTGCTGGGATAGCTTACATAATGACATCATTTCTTGTCATCGGACTCTATCCCAGGTGAAACTCCCACTGCTGGAAGCTGGCAGTATTTAGCAACTACCTGTGAAAATACATAGACCTCAGATCTTTTGCAGATGCTGGAAGTCAAAAAACAATTGTATTCCTTCATAATTTCAGAGTTAGTAATTAGTTCATTCCGAAGCCAATACAGAAAGCTTCTCAGCACAGACTCTGTGACTGTAGCTGCAATGAAAACTGAAAGATATCATCTTTTATGGCATAGCCATAAAGTAATTTAATTGTGGTTATTTTTCTGAAGTTAACCTCCTGTATTCCAGTTTCCATTGTTAAAATATATACATTTAAACAGTTGCAATAGTGAATGTAAATTTCTGTTCTATTCCAGTAGGGCATACTGTGGTTGCATTTCAAACAGCACTTTGCAAAAAAAACTTTTCAACACACACTTCTGTACTAACAGTTTGATGTACACATGACATACAGTTCTAATACATTTGGAACACAAGCATCTTATATAAATCATGTTGATATTCACAAATGACATATAATTATTTACAGAATTCCAGCTAGCTGGGCTGGCAGTATCTCCTTTTATCACAACATACATACATACATACAAATATTTCAATCATGAGCATTAATGCCCTTTTAGCCCGCCAATATACCAAAACAGTTGTACCCATAATAAATATCCAGGCTGCTCTTAAAAATATCTAAACTAGTGCTTGCTTTAATATAATTTGGTAGTCTGTTCCACACATCAGCTACTCTGTCAGAGAACAATTAGTACACTTCTCATTCCAACAAACTTTTCTACATAGGTTGTCTAATGCTTCTCTGCTACTTGTTGATAACCCCAAACATTCCCAGAATTACTGTCTCTAAATGCCATATATAACTTGATAAGATGTCCTCTTAAATATCTTTAAGAGACACTGTACAAATTCAGATATTTCAGTCTTTCATAATAACTTAAATTTTCATATCCATGGATGCCCTTGGTATATTTCTGCTGTACTCTTTCCAGTTTACTCATACTTGTTTTCTTATAAGGTTTCCATATTGTTATTCCATACTCAAGTCTGGGTCTAATGTAACTAACAAACAATGACTTCATCATTTCTGATTTCCTAGACTTTATAAATGTTTTATATAACCTATAGTTCTATAACTATCATTAACTGATTGGTTGATATGATTAGGAAAAAGTCAAGGCTGGATCTACCCACATACCCAGGTCCTTAAATGAATCTACAGTTTCAATCACTGTGCACTGTATTAAATATCCACCTTTCAATTTATGTCTCCTAAATCTCATATTTTATCAGCATATTATTCTACTGTGCCCAAATGGTCAATGTAGTCAAGTTCTTTTGCAGATATACCCTATATGTAACACATGTAATCAGTTTACCCAATGCCAGATCATCTGCACACAGGCTGTAGAACACCTCATATGAAAAAGATAGATATGGAAGATGCAATCTAAACAAGTAAGGGCCTAGGACAGAGGCCTGTGGGATGCCCTGACTATAACCAAGAATTTCACTTGTCCAATTGCTGTATGATACTTGCTATATTCTATTTGTAAGGCATGCAGCAATCCATCTTATCAAGACTAAATCAATACCTCATCATCATCATCAGCCCTCTTTTTCCCATTTTCTACATGGGGTTGGGGTATTGTGTTAACTGTTGCCATCTTTGTCAATTCAGTGCCACATACCTGCCTTCCTCATCACTCACTCCTGACTGTTGCAGATCTTCTTTCACACAATCTATCCACCTCCTTGTCAGATGTCCTCATCTCCTTTTACCTTCTTCCTGTCTGTCCCAAATCTTCTTCACCAGATAGTCTTCTGCTTTTATACATGTGCCCAAACCACTGTAATCTATTCTCTTTGATCTTTTCTGCAATTGGAGCTACTTTGGTGTCTGCTCCTATGCCCTCATTTCTATGTCTTCTTCATCTGTTCTGCCTTTATTGCCCAGGTTTCTGTACCATACAGTAGTACTGGTCACACCACTGTCTTGTACAGCTTACTTTTCAGCTTCTTTGGCATTCTTCTACAACTGAGACTCTATGCCAGTTGGGTGCAACCCTTCTGATTCTAGCTTTGACCTCTTCATTCAGACTTCCCTTCTCCTTGACCACCCATCCTAGATACTAAAAGTTATTTACCTGTTTCACTATTTTCCCTTCTATCTTAATTCCCATCTTCTTTTGATGTCTCCAATTTGCTGCCATTACCACTATCTTATCTGTGATTAGTTTCATCTCATGTGCCTTCAGTTTTGCATTTCACTCCACTATCCTTTGTTGAAGTTCTTGCTTAGAGTCTGCCTGTAATGCCACATCATCTGCATACAGCAACTTTGTTGATCTCTCCCCCTCCGACTTGTTTGCTAATGTAGTCTATCACCAGTATGAGCAGCAGTAGGCTCAGAGCTGAACCCTGGTGCACAACCACTCCCACTGGAAACCCTTCTGTGAGACCAAGCACTGTTCGTACTTGAGTCACTGGGTCATTGTACATACCCTGTGCTAATTCTACCAGTACTTCTGGGACTTTGAACCACTGCAGTACTGCCCACATCAACTTTCTTGGGACCTTGACATATACTTTCTCCAAGTCTAGGAATGACCAGTTGGACTCTTTCCTCATCTCTAGCTTCTTCTCAACTATCTGTCTTACTGCAAACATCAGGTCAGTTGTGCTTTATCCTGATCTGAATCCAGACAACTCATCTCCCATCTTACAATCTACTACTCTGTGTATCCATTTATCAATCATCCTCTCCAGAAATTTCATGCAACATGTCAGAAGTTTGCTGCCTCTGTACTGCCTACAGTTGTGGATGTCCCATTTGTTCTTGTACACCAGCACAAATATGCTTATTCTCCAGTATTCTGGGATATACTTTTCTCTCCACACTGCTATGAGTACCCTCAGGAGCCATTTCTCCCCTATCTCATCCAGCATCTTTATCACATCTGTTGTGACCTCATCTGGGCTCTCTGTTTTCCTGACTTCATTTTCCTTAGTGATATTCTTTCTTCTTCTAGGGTGGGCTGCTCTTCTTCTCTCATCGTAGGCTGGGAGCAGTACAGCTTCTGGGGGATTTTCTTCATTCAGAAGCTGCTGGAAATGCTCCGGCCATCTGCCTTTTATGTCCTGTGGATTGGTGAGCAGGTTGTTGCTGGCATCAGATGTCTGACTATCCTCTTTATTTTTCTGTTTTTTTGCCTTGCAACCTGATATAGTTTTATTGTGCCATCTACTGAGTCACTTTCCAGATCCTAGCAAAATACCTCTAATGCCTTGTTCTTTGCTATTGCAACTCCCTTCTCTGCCTCTTTGTTAGCCAACCAGTATTCCTTCCTAGCCTGGTCGGTCTTTTCTATCTCCCACTTTTTCCTGCACTCCTTCCTTCTTTTGATGACTTCCTAGACTTCTGCATTCCACCAACAGCTGTCCTTATGTACCTGTATACTTGGCTCAGCTACATATCTGTAGTCCTTACATATGCTGTTTTGAGGTGCTTCCATTATTCTTTACTCCACCTATTTATCCTCTTCGTAGGTTGCTAGAGCCCTGAGTAATTCCTCTCTCCAGTCAACTTTCAGGTCTTCAGCCTGGTCTCTGTTGACCTTATTGCCTTCTCTGATGACTGCTTACAGCAGATTGTGGCAACCAATGGTTTATGCTGTTTTATGTTTTATGTTGTTTGGTTTATGGCCAACTGTTTTGCTAGTGATGACTTTGCAATCATTGATTCTACATCAGTACCCTTTCCTTACTAGGAGAAAGTTTACCTGAGGTACATGTGATCTTGTGACTGTCTCTTTTTATTTTTCATGTGTTGGCTACTATAAAGCCATTTGTCAGATAGAAGTCTAGAATGGCCTCTCCTTCTTTATTCCTGTTGCCCCCAGCAGTCCTGATATTTGGTTCTGTCTGTCCCAATATGTGTATTTAAGTCATCCAGTATCAACACCAATTCATGTTGTCCTGCTTTATCTCATAGGTCCTCTCACCACAGTTCCCACACTTTCTATCCTGTCTTCCTCCTGATGTCCAGCCTCTTCAGTATCATCATGTTATCCACTTCCAAGGTGCAGCCTGTCAGTGAATCTACATTAAGTGTAGCAATTCTCAGTTAATGTTTAGCAGGTTGGTTTTATGTCCAGCTTTTGCTCAACAGAGCTACCCCAGGTAACTCAGGCTGATATAATGGCCAATAGGGGCATATACACCACTATTAGCATTGGCCCCCAGGTCCCTGGCATGGGTCCAAGTCCTCAACCCACTTATCACCAGTAAATACCGGAGCCCATTTTTGGTGACATTAGTCAACATGAATAAAACAATTAGAGCCATATTGTACACCATCAAGTGGCTAGCCCTGGCACAGCACAATCTGTAATCCATGTTTTCCTGTCTTGAGAGTACAGCACGCTGCAGTAGATGCCCAATGCGGTTGGTCTGTACAACTCTATAGGGTATCATGTAGAGTCTGTGCTGCTGCCCACAGCTCCATTCCTTGCTGAATTTGTTACGGAAACACTCCGTATGTTTTTCAGAGGTTGGAGGAACCCCAGAGGGGCACAAGGATTCAAGCTTGAACCGAGTAACATCTGCCTCCAAAAACAATGCATTAACACATGCTGCCACAGAGTTAGTTAGGCAGCAGCTGTATTTTATACAATCAATAGTAACTGACACAGTTTATCAAAGATTTCCCTTTGTACTCCCTCATGCTTTTTCCCCATATCACCATTGTCATATCTTTTCCATTAATTTTGTATGAAGCATCATTGGGTGATCTCCAGTAATGTTTTATAAAACATTATTGCGTGATACCCATTTAGTTTAATAGTGTGCAGTGGTGCATGATGGTGTGCATTGCTCACCATTGTTAAGCAATGCTAATACAAAAGTTGTTCAGTCTATTAGCTGCAGCTGTATTTGGAACAAGTACCATCTGGCCCCAAAAAGGAATGTATAACTGCATTAAATGAATTAATACTGCAGCCAGAGAGTCAGTTAAGTAGTAGGTGTATGCAACAGCAGTTAAGCCTGCTATTTGCTATTCAGTCTCTAAAATACACCTGCGATGCTATAGTACCATCCATGATTGGATTGATCCATTAATTTTTGGGGTCAGATGATATTGGGTTCGAATCCAGGTGTATGTAACACTTTCAAATACTTTTAAGTGGAAATCCAAATTCTAAAGTGTGATTGTTGGTATGGAGTCTCTAAAATATGGCTTGATGGTACTGGTTTCCAATACAGCTGTATATAACACTTATAACTGATTTTTGCTGTAGCCATGCATTAGTGTGCAATATGCACCATTGCACAATTATGCTTTAAAGAAAAGAAATGGGAAAGATAAGAAAGTGATGAAATGGGGGTCAAGCAGGGGGAAGTACAGGAATGTACAGGAGGGATGTAGGAAAGAACCATAGCTATACATTTCTTCAACAGTAAAAAAAATTTCAGATGTGCAGAATATTAGCTGAATTTGTAGTGTCAATCCCAGAGAGAGGGGTGACCATAGCACAATTGTGCTGTATAGCCAATTGAACCGAATCATGTATGTCAAGAAGATACATGTGCGAAATGGAGAGCTATGTATGGGATGACTTTTTTGGGGGGGTGCCCTTTTTTTTTGAGAGGAATGTTGGGGAAGGTAGATATGTCTGGGTTAGGCAGGTTGGGAAGGTGAGGAAGCAATCACAGATAGACAGGACATACAAGACTAGACACAGGTATGGTGAAAGACACAAGAGATGGGTGAAACCATGGTTGGGGTGAGAGTGATGACATCGCAAACCCATGGACATCAAGCTGGGTGACAGTGAGAATTGAGTCATCACCTACTGCACTGTCATCACTGTCACCTCATTGCACTGATGACTGTAGTGTCTGACATCTGTGTCTCCTTGTGTTATTCAATAAAATGATAGAGAACAGTGTCTTCCTCTGGTGTAGGTGTGCACCAATTCTCCACCTCTGCCACTACTCTAGGGCAGAACTACCTGCGGGGCCAGGTAGTGCAGGAGCAGCAGAGGGGGTGCTACCAGGTTGCATCCCAGATGTGCTGGGACTTGGTGCCATTGCCAGTGGAGTGGATGGGATAGGTGGATCCTGTGGGGCAAGCCTACCTCACTGTGTTGTGGGAAAAAACAAAAAATAAATAAAAAATTAAAACAAAAAACAAAGAGAAGATAAGGGCTGGGGTGAGAGAAAAACAAAGGAGAACATTAGCAACTTCATATATCACATACATTGCACTGATACAATTATTCAACTCTATTCTGTTACCTTTACTTTTAAGATTATCAACTCCTAACAAATAACTTTTGTACTGTTAAGACTACCCAGCTTATAATGAATTCACACAATACTACAGACTGCAGCAAGTAATCCCTGATGTGTGCATATATTGCATCCATGCGTGTTCCAATTATGCTAATTACAGTTTACAACAGGCTATTGGTACCACTGCTTTAGATGTCTGACATTACATTGCAATAGTGATGAAAACTTAACAGTACTGTATATTTGGGAAGTGCAGTTTTTGAACCCACAGCCTCTGACTACTCTCTAATACTGAACTGTTGTTTTGTCCTACAGACTAATGCATGCATACTTTCCCATTACAGCTGAGAGATGAATGCTCAGTTTGATACAACTGTATAATAAACCAATAAAGATGTCTTTAATTTTAATGGTAAAATAACAGTATTGTTTGGATGCATACATACCACATGCTTCTCACATCTATACCACTCTAGTGCCATGAGTTTGCACATTCAGTTCTCAGTCTGTGATGGCTGTGGAAAAAACAGAACAGAATACCATTATGAATACCAGTCGTGACTATATCCAGCTTTTAACTCCTACAAGTAGATTCTGCAAGTAATACTTACACATCTGTGGGGTACTGCCAGTCCTACATACCTTGAGCCAACAGTTGAGGGTATTCTCATCCTCATCTGGAGGTTTCTGTAGTAATTCCTACATTGTTAACCTCTGCGAAGGATATCAGTAGCACTGGTCAAAGCCTGGGCAAGACTATTTCATGCTTCTGACTTGTAATTTGAGCCAAAATAGTCCCTCTGCAAAAGCCTGGGGCCTTGGGCTAATGTTCATTCACTTGGAGTCCAGCAAACAGCTTGGACTCCTGGACACCCCATCTTTGAGCACAGAATCTCAAAAGCACTCCATGAATGCCCGCATGCCTACCACAGATCAAGACCAATGTAGAATGATGTTTTCCCACCAATTGCAGGTATTGCGCTTACTGAGAGTGTACACTCTTTAGTTTAGCAACATTTGAAAGTGTTGCACATCACTTACCATCATGCAACCATGGTGCTTGAGAGTGCAAACTGCTGGGCAATGTATTTGCACGATGGCCAACAAAATAATTGAATGCATCCGGTTTATGTTACTGGCTGCATGGGTCCTGTCTGCTACCTGGGTGGTCCATACGACCAGTTTGTGCTCTGCCACTCTATGCACAAACTAGATGAGCATAGTTAAACATGTTTGTGCTAAGCAGCACATCGTGCAAACAGTCACCCCAAAATAAAAAATAAAAAATACAAAATTGATAAAGAGTTGAAATGAGGACAATCAGTCTATGACATACACAGTAGACTATGTTAGTACACATGAGATATGTCTACATAGGTCTGAATCTCAACTCTTAACTCCAATGCACCTTTGAAAACAGGATAGGTGCCTTATCCATCTTTGCCACACAAACAGCTTTACAACAAAGAAATGAAGTAATTCCTCACACAACCAAGTGCAACTGAATGTATACTGATGTCAAGGCATTAACTGTTATTTGTACTTTTATGTTATATAATATATTTGGATGTAGTGCACTTAATGATTACACAACCTGTTATGATTATTCCTTGCAAATATACAGCTCTGTCTTATCTTTCTGTGTTTCTTGATCATTCATCAGTTATCTGACCAGTACTCAGAGACATGCAGTGTGCAAGCCAGTCTATATAATTTACCTTGAAATGTGTGAGGATATTAACTGGGAATACTATGATATGTAGTTGCCATCGAATGAAGGCAGGTCATAAACAAGCATAGACTGATCTTTTTTTGGGGGGGGCGGGCAAAGGTAATTTCCTGTTATTGTACATGCAATGGTACACTGTTATTTGAAGGGGGGGTCCAAGCTGAGCTACTGTTATATCACAAACAAGGATATGTTGCTCTTGTTACTCTCCTTGTTTTGCATCCTGCCTGTTTGATCTTGTGAGAGTTGTAAAGTAAGTTAGAAACTGCAATATGTCTCATTACTTTCTAACTTCTCTCTGTATTGATTTCCCATTACAAATGTATGGTGCTAAATTGAGGGCATGCAGTGACCATCAGTACTTTGGAGAGGTATGAATGTGTGAATCTTTGATGCCTAAGGCCTACTATTTGCTAATGGACACATGCAAGTCAAATAACTCTCTGCTGTCACATGTTATGATGGTTTCTGTACAAATCTCCCACCTTTTAAAAGCTTACTGTACTAAGTGATGAAATACAAGGACATGTCATAATATTATTATACAATACAGTACATGTTCAGGACGTATCTTGTAAATGCAGCAGTTGCCACAGTGTTTCTTCAGGGCTGACTGTTATGCTAGCAGTACACAGCCAATACATGGGGAAGTAAAGGGTCTGGCTCTGAGTTGAGGCCAGCAGAGGTCACATAGTTCCTGTAATGTGCCCCTGTCCATCCTGTAGCACTCTAAAATGTGCATGTCGTGTATGTTTTGATAAGCCCAATGTGTCATGCAAAATATTCTTCTCGCCTTAGGTCTATTGGCTGTAGAAGCAGCATTGTCTTCAGCCTGTCACACATACAAGTGGAGATAAGCAGCAGCAGCTCCTAACATTAGACTTTCTGTGTCTATACTCCACTACTTTTGAAATCCACAGGAAAAAAACATGTAGTGTACATGGTTGCTTTATAACTTCTTGAATATCTCCACCAAATTGGTTGATTAGCATGTAATTCAGCTGCTTATGTTGTAATTAGCATCTCTGAAACAAAAGCTAAGACAGATGCAATCCATTAATAATCTACTCCATTATAAAAAGGCAAACGTGTAAAACTGATGATGAGGAGACTTGCAACATGTTTGCAGGAGTAAACAAAAGCAAATTTCTTCCAAAGATATCTTTACAGAGGAATATTGAACTCCAGGATGTATACTCCCATTTTGTTTCACACATAATGCATATACTGGAATATATTAATGAATAATGTGAAACAAAGACTTATACACTTTTATCTGTATACATTAGTTAGAAGTGTAATGATGGCATGGCCATGTTTGTCAAGCCATTTTAGAGGTAAAAATGATTGATAATACATAAAAACAGAATGCTGTGTGATAAATATGTACAAATGATTCCAGATTAGGTCCTTTGAAAGCACTTTTAGTATTTCAAAGAAGATGTTTTATTAGCAAAATGGTTCCTTTGCCTGTTCTTTTGTGGGTGAGTGGAGCAAAGAGGAGTTACTGTTATGTCACAAACTAGAATGGGCTGTTCTTTTGGGAGGGGCACAGTTGAGTTGCTGCTATGGCACATACAAGGACATGTTTCTGTTGGTACTCTCCTTGTTTTTCATCCTGCCTGTTGTTAGTATTTCACATCTGCAAACTGTTTTATGCTTTTCCAGTGGGTACTACTGACTGCCTACATTTATTTCTTTATCTGGTAACAGTTACTTCGTAGTTATGTGATACTTATGTGTATTATCATTCAGCTGTCTTTTAGGACACAAAATGTCATTGAGGCATAGACTCCCCCTTTAGTGAAGCAAAGAATAATAGCATTGCTGAAGCTCTGCATCAACATGGGGCATTTCTGCTGGGAAGTGGTCATCCCAATATGCAAGAAAGGCTACGAGTAAGACAGCACATTGTTGACAACATCAGTTCTGTGGGCTTCCACAGCCAGACATATGAACAGGTGCACCACAGGGCCACTGACAAGATTACCACTGCAAGGAGGTGAGCAGCTGCAGTTGCCTGAGACCAAATGGTAACTGGGGGAGGGCTTGCTACAGAACCACCGCTTGCCCCCAGTGAAGAGTTCCTGGTGAAGATCTTCCAACATGTGCACTAACTTACTAAGCTGGGCATAAATCCCTACATCACTTGATGGGTTGCCAACTGGCTTACTGACAGAACCCAGACTGTAAAAGTAGCCAACTCCAAATTCAGCTCCAGACAAGTGGCAAGTGGAGTACCTCAGGGTTCAGTCCTGGGACCACTAGTGTTTGGAATCTACTTTTCTGAAGTACAGGCCAACATTAAGAGACTCTGGCTAACAAAGTTCGCAGATGACTGCAAACTGGGAGCCATTATTGAATCCCCAAATGATTGGATATTGTACAAAAGGGCTTTACAGAAACAGATGCCTGGTGCCAGAGCCATGGGCTCAAGCTTAATGCAAAAAATGTATAGTTATCCCCTTTGGAAAAAAAACATATACCCATGAATTACCACATAGGTGGCAGGACACTAAACATCGAAAGTGTGATGAGAGACTTAGGGACACAGGTGGACAATGGTCTCACTTTCGATAACCATATCGCCACAACAGTCAGGAAATCCTTCTATGTGGCACACCTCACCACTAAGGGCTTTTCACCCAGAAAAAAGGAGGTCATTGTCCCACTGTACTCATCCCTCATTAGAGCATAATGCCCCATTTGGTATGTACCTCACAAGACATCTGCAACAGCTGGAAAGGCCACAAAAATACCTCACTAAAAATCACAGGCCTAAAGCAGATGCCATATGCTGACCGACTAAAAAAACTCCAGCTATACTCTGTGGCATATTGTCTACTCAGAGGTGATCTCTGCTTAACATACAAGGCCATGTCAAACTCTGAGCTGTTGGACATTCTCCACTTAAAGAAATCCCAATCCCTCAAAGCCACATGCTCCAGGGATTTAAACCTTGTCATCACAATGAACAAAACATGCTGGAGGGATAGATTCCTGACCCAGAGACTCCCCATACTCTGGAATAGACTGCCCATACATGTCAAGCAGAGTGCCTCATTGGCCCTCTTCAAAAGGAATCTTGATGATTGTATGAGAGATAGGAAATTCACCCTGGGGATCATGTCAGTCACCCTGCTAGACAGGGGTCCAGAGAAGTAAATATTGTGAGAAGAAATACCCAGGGAATTGTTATGGCTAGGCTTGCATAGGCCCTAGGGTTGATAGCCTAGTACCAACCTATGAACCTATGAACCTATGAACCTAACAGCAGAGTGGACCACAGCATGTCCTTGACATGGGCGCCACTCCTTCTGAGTCCCAAGAGGAGCTTCCAGGTAGGCTTTGTTATATGATCAGTTGAACACTGTTGTGTAGCAACACAATTGAAATAAAAGTTACTTCTGTGTCACATGTTTTTGTGGGGGAGATTGAAGATTACTATAGTTATAATCTGGAGTTGTCAGCCACATTTTTGTTGAATGTACAGTTAATGCAGATACAGGGGAGTACATGTATTACCCCCTGTCTTACTGTTAAATGTGATGATGTTGTCCTTACCTCTTGCTTAACTTATTTCAGGACCATCATGAATCCAGCAGCACATGCCTCCTGCAGATGGTAAGCCAAATACATTTATGTCAGTACTGCAGATCAATTTAAAGAAATATCATAATGTGTCATTTTAGGCCTGTTGTGTGTATTGCTGTACTGTCTGTAATAGTGGCAACACTATTAGCTCTTTAGCATATATATTGCACTGTAGCAGTGCAGGTATTAACGAATGCCTGTGCTTCTTCCTTTTTATCACAGACAGTGTGTGAGCCCTTTGCCACCTGATGTCAGTGTCTCAGCAGACACTGATTATGATGGTGGTGAAACTGAGGCACAGTTGGGGGTGCAGAGTTTGAATCTTACACAGAGGTTGACATCCAGCCACCCCATTCATTTTACCCAGAAACAGTGGATAGGCCTATGCCTATGCAGTCCACTGAAACCACAGATATTGGACAGGTGGAAGGTGAGGACATTGATCAGGGAGGTGTGGCTACTGTGGTTTCAGTGCCTGCTGACTCTAGCCGTAGCCAAACTCTGAGTGAGGTACCATGCAGGAGGGTTGATAGGGGCACTCAGAGGGGGCCTGCTGTCTGTCCTTTACCTGGTGCAGGTGTCTCTTCTTGACTCACTCAACATATGTTTAGGGCTGTCCTGGAGGCACAGACATGTTTTGAAAGGCACTCCAGACAAATGCCCAGGGTTGTAGATGTGGTACAGGCTAACATGCATGACTGCTTCCACCATGTTGCCAATTCATTGGATTGGAAGAATGACAAGTTGTAATGAAAGGATATCTGTGATGGACCAAGAGTTGCCTGTCATGGAACAAGCAGTGTCTGTGATGGAACATCTGCAGGGAGGCAAACTCATGGGAGTAGGTCAGCCACATCATCTGCTGATAGCCAGTGTAACCATGCCCGATCACCCTCTCATAGTGGCAGTAGTTCCACTGGTCCATCAGTGAGTGTGCTGTCCACACCCAGACATGACAGGCTATGGTGTCATGGTTCTGTGCATTCCCATGAAGGGAGCACATCCAGCAGACATGTTCAAGTAGCAGCACTGCCTCTGACCTTTTGTGTGGAGGTGCCAGTGCAATTTCTGGCAGAGAAAGTTCTCATGGTTGGGGGTGACAGTGATGAACTGCCAACTCTACCATGCATGGCTCACATCTGTCTGGCATACCAAGATGTAGAGCTAGCACTGAGCTTGGTTGTGCTCATGCAGACACTCACACACTACTTTCACATAGAGGACCCCTACAGACACACACACACACACGCACACACACACACACACACACACACACACACACACACACACACACACTTCACTTACATGGAGCTGCCTGCCTGTTTCCCTTTCTTAGTCAAGCGCACTCACCAACCTTTTGTGTCAGTCTAGGTCTCTTGGCGCCCCACACAACACCCTGTGCAAGTGATGATAACTGTGCCATATCCCTGGTTTCTCTTTTGGAGTCAGAGATACAAAAACTTTGTGTCTGATGCATGGTGTGCATAGCCACATTAGTGCTTATATCTGCATTTGTGTTGTTGAACTGATAACTGTACCGGTCACTTATATTTTCCTTGACAAGTTATACACTGGATAGCATCAGCATGTCATTACTTTCTTGTGTATTTTCTTGTAAGGGTTGTGAAGTCAGGAACTGCAATGTGTCTAATTACTTTCTAACTTTTCTCTTTAATGATTTTTCAGTACACATCATAAGTCATGCCATCACATTTAGATTTCAGGATTGTATGACAGCACTGTAGTCAAATCTCATCAGAACAGTAATACAGTATAATGCTCTCTTTTGCATGAACCTCACCAGACACACATAGCAGCTGGACAGACCACAGGGCTTTATCATAAAGATAACACAGGGCCTACTAACCATGCCATGATGTATGTAGATAGATTAAAAGACATGTCACTGTAATCTGTCTGGTATCCAGTGTCTGATCATGTCCTGGTGGGATGACTGTATATGCAGTAATCTGATATAGCTGATGACATCAGTATAGTATAGTATATATTGAGCATATGGTAATAACAGAATCCCACATGGTGGTGTAAAATCCTCTCTTTAATATCAAGTAACAGCTCATGCACATACACACACACACACACACACACACACACACACACACACACACTTGACTGCAGTGAAAACAGAACCGTTACCTATGCAAGTAAAAAGACTACAGAACACAGTACTTTACACAAGCCCCACAGCACAAGTCTGGCTTTTATATGGCTTCAGATCAATTTATAGTGGATGACATCAGCAGGCCATGTGGGAGACAAGAGTTTGTAAGGGCTGCATTTAATGGATGGCTAGGCTTGGGCAAGTATCAAAACACTGGCAAGCCATGCCATTGGAGAAGTAACTGTAAGATAGCATGTTTACTCTGCTAAGTAGAGACCCACACACAAACCAAATTGACTGCAGTGAGTGCAGAACCCCTACTTATCTAAGTTCACAGACTACAGAACACAGTACCTTACACAAGCACCACAACACAAGTATGATTTTTACATGGCTGTAGGTCAACTTATAGTTGATGACATCAGCAGGTCATGTGGGAGAGAAGACGTTGGGAGGCCTGCCTGGAATGGATCTGTAGGCAGGTGCAAGTTCTGAGAGAATGCGTGTGTTCAGAGAAACTGCCTTCCAGACTATCTGCAAATATACAGTGCTGAGTATATTTTTTTGGTTATAGTGTGTTAATTGTTTTTTAGATCTCTGTTGAAACTGTTGTCACCCTGTTCTGAAAGACTGATCTGTAAATATACATAACTGAGTATATTTTTCTGGTTTTAGAGTTTGTACTGTTAGTTGTTGCTGCTTAGATCTCTGTTGAAACTGTTTTCCCCACCCCACCCCTATTTTCTGCCATGTCTTCAGTTGGGATAACTGGTTTTCACAGCTTGTGTGTTATCTAACTCAAGGATCACTTGCATAAAATTTGACCTGTAAGTAATAGCCTGCATTTAATTGCTGGAACCTGTGTTCTGAGAGACTGCCTTCCAGACTATCTGCAAATATACAGAGCTGAATATATTTTTTTTGGTTATAGAGTTTAATTGCTGCTTAAATCTCTGTTGAAACTGTTTTGTCCCACCCTCCCTATTTTTGGTTTGTAGTTTAAATTTGGTGGCTTTTGCAGTTGCCCGCCCCACTGTAGATTTGATCTGGGACACTCCCCCAGTCCCATCTCTTTACCACATTCTACCTAATAAACTCTTTCTGCACTTGCTTTTAGTCCTTTTTAATTTAATTGCGTTCTTTAAACTGTGTTTGGTCTAATATTGCTACATACTCAAGTGTACTAGCTTGCACTGCGTGTGAATTGTTTTTACTACTTTTTTTGCTACTTTTTTGTAAAAAAAAAAAAAAAACTGCAAGCCTGTTTCCTACCTTTCCTGTAACTAGTGTTCCAGATACAGGTTTGCTGTATCCAGGACTGTATGTAAGCTTCTGAGTCCCCCAAGCCTTTCTGTGTTGGAGTGAAGCCTTCTAGCTTTTCAGTGGGAGTGGTAAGCACTAGGTAACCTGTCTACCACATAAGGAGTGGTTCTGGGCCAGAAATTGTAGTTATTGGCCATTTGGGCAATCTCTTCCATCTCTCTCAACTTTCTGATTTGAAAGCCTGCATTTGCACTTGCTTCTGTCCTGTAACTCATCTAGTGCAGATACAGATTCTTAGTTTTAGCACTTAAATTTGCTTATTCATGCTCAGCACTTGTTCAGAACTTGTAAGCACTAAATAAGCTACTAATTGCTATAGCACTTAATCTTCCTCATTACATATAGGAAAACAGTTTCTGTACTTAGTTTTCTCACTTGCTTAGAGAAAACAGCTCTTGTACTCACTTTCCACACTTATCTAGATGAACATAGTTTTTTTTATTCAGGCATGTCCAAGGGTCAGCTCCCAGTGTTCTCTCCTGTCAATCTGATGAATCTGGGTATCTTGAGGCAATGTAGAAATTGCCTCATGTACACAGACAACCCTCTCCTCCTACCACGCAACACTACAATCTGTGAGAGATGCACTTATCTAGCCAAACTGGAGGTAAAGCTCTCTCCAACCAAGACTGAGCTTGACAGTCATGAGGAGAAGGTAAACATTTGCACGACATCACACTCATCACATAGTCTCACTAAATCTACACCACCAAAATCCACACATAGTAACACAAAAACATTCATGGAGGATCTCAATAATAATCTGTCTAAGCAACAGAGACCTCCAAAGCAGAAACGCAAGCAGCCTCCATCCCCCAACACAACCCAAATGACACATAGCCCACAGACTCAGTGTGCCACTCAACCACAGCCAGTAAGGCAAAACAACGTACCCAACACAGTCATCATAGGTGACTCTATTGTCAGACACACTGATGTCCCACTCACCAGGCTAAACAAGGAGAAGGTTACTGTCAGCTGCCTGTCAGGTGCCAGGATCCACCACATAACCCATGCACTCAGGTCACTCCACAACAAGTACAAATATGACTCTGTCATTGTCCATGTTGGTGTTAATGACCTGAGATGTACTTCCCTGGACTACACAAAAAGAGACATGGAAGAGCTCTCTGATCTTGTAGCCCAGGCAGGTATGACCCTAGCCCTGAGTAGCATTCTGCCATCGCCCCGAATGATACTGCAGTACAAGGACAAAATGATTGACTTCAACAATTGGCTAAGCTTCTGGTGTCATTCTAAGGGGATTCAGTATCTGTCTGGGATGACATGGTTGACAGACCACAATGCTTTGCCACAGATGGCCAGCACCCGTCGCCCCTGGGATTCCGGATACTGGCTAAGGCTCTTGCTGCCCCTATAGTGCCTTTTTTAGGCAAGGTTCAAATAACAAATTCACCACCATAACAGGAACAGGCAAGCAAAAATTGAGGGAATGCTACTCAATGCTTGAAGTCTAAATCTCAAAATGCATTCATTTGAGGCACTCTTTAAAATGGAGAACATCGATAACTGTGCAGTGACTGAGACCTGGTTCAAGGCTCCAGAGAGCACCCCTGCACTACCAGGCTATAACTCACACCACACTTTTCTGTCATGTAACCTGAACTGAAACAACAAAGGCGGAGGTGTGTCTATATTCATTAAGGATATCCACACCTCCAGGGTAGTTGCTCAGCATAATGCATTTGAGGTTATCCAGGTGCAACTAACTCTGGGCAAAACTGAAAGCCAAATTGTTGCTTAATACAGATCCCCCACCATGCCCCAGGATTCCCACTCCTCTTTTCTTGATGTACTGAAAAATATTAGGGTTCAACCAAACACCCTAATAATGGGCGACTTCAACTACCCCACCATTAACTAGGAAAACTACTCGTGTACCAACTTCTTAGCTCAACGCTTTCTGGAATTCATAAACTCCAGTACCCTGGATCAACTTATCCACACCACCACCAGGAGCAGCAATATCCTAGACCTAGTCATTACCAACATGAGTGACCGGTGTTCCACACCTGAAGTCAACTCCTCATTGGTCTGATCCGACCATAAGCTAATCACCCTTGATATCCACATCCTGCCCCCACCCCCCATTAAGGAAACCACAGTAAAACAATTCTCCTAAGCCAACTTCATGCTTCTTAAGACAGAAGTGGTGAACTTCATGACACCCATGCAGATGGACAATACAGTTACAACTGCTGAATCCTACACAAATGCACTCTATAGCCACTTACATGAGTGCATGGATTGTGCTATCCCAAACAGAACCAAGACACTATCCTCCAAAAAAAGGAAAACACTCTGGTGGTCCCCTGCCATAAACAAACTGTACAACAGAAGGAAGAAACTGTTGTAAAAGAGAGTAAAATCCCATGAGTGGAGGAGCTCCCTGGTCAGCCTCAGTAAGAAGCTGAGATCCCTTATAAGATCCTCCAAAGCTAGCTACAAAAACAAAATTGTCACTAATTCTAAGGACAACCACAAAGCTATGTCAAGAGCCTCGATGGCAACACCCAGATCTGTTCTGAGTTACAGCACAAAGGCATGAAAATTACAGAACCAACTGATACTGCCAACATCCTGGCAGATAGGTTCAGTGCTAACTTTACCCTCCCTCCCCCTAAAGAGCCCATATCTATACAGGAAGAATGGAGAGTCCCTGTAATCACAACTATGCGGGAAAAAGCTGCACTTTCTAAAGCCAAAAACACAGCATCCATGGGACCAGACAACATCACATGCTGCGTTTTACATGAACGTCAGAATGAACTGGCTCCCCACTTAAGCACCATGTTCAATAATAGCCTCACAAGAGGCTTTGTGCCACTGAATGGAGCACAGCAACAGTTATCCCACTCCACAAAGGGGGAGCCACCACTGATCCTGGGAACTATCAAACTATTAGCCTGACGAGCCTGGTTTGCAAGGCCATGGAATGTATTATCATGGAACTCATAAACAAAGACATTGGTAACCTCCAAACTCTGGATCCCACCCAGTTCGGGTTTGTGAAAGGCAGATCATGCCTCCTGAACCTGATCGACTTCTTTGAGACAGTCACCAAAGCCATAGATGAGGGTAAGATGGTTCACACAGCCTATTTTGACCTTGCCAAGGCTTTCGACACCATCCCCCATTCTGGAATTATAGCTAAACTCACTAAACTAGGTATAAATCCCTACGTCACAAGATGGGTTGCCAACTGGCTCACTGACAGAACCCACACTGTAAAAGTTGCAGACTCCAAATCTGACCTCAAAGCAGTGACAAGTGGAGTACCACAGGGTTCTGTCCTGGGACCTCTCCTGTTTGGTATCTACTTCTCTGAAGTACAGGCTAACACAGAATACCTCTGGCTAATGAAGTCTGCAGATGACTGCAAACTAGGAGCCATACTCAAGTCCCCAAATGATGTGGACATCCTACAGAAGGGCTTCGCTGAGACATATGCCTGGTGTCAGAGCCATGGCCTCAAGCTCAATGCCAAAAAGTGCAGTGTCATCCCCTTTGGTAAAAACTCTGTACCCATGAACTACCACATAGGCAGCAATCTACTTAATACTGAATGTGTGATAAGAGACCTTGGGACCCAGGTGGACAGTAGTCTCACCTTTGATAGTCACATCGCCACAGTAGTCAGGAAGTTCTTCTACGTGGCACACCTCATCATAAAAGGGTTCTCATCCAGGAAAAAAGAGGTCATTGTTTCCCTCTACTCGCCACTCATTAGACCCATTATAGAGTACAACACCCCTTTTGGAATGCACCTCACAAGACATCTGCAGCAGCTGGAAAGACCACAGAAGTACCTCACAAAGAGGATTACTGGCCTCAAACAAATGCCCTACACTGACCACCTCAAAAAACTCCAGCTTTACTCCGAGGTGATCTCTCCCTAACATATAAAGCTATGTCAAACCCAGAGATGTTGGGCATTCTATACCTAAAGAAATCCCAATCCCTCCGAGCTACATGCTCTAGGGACCTAAACCTTGTCACCACAATAAACAGGACATGCTGGAGGGATAGATTCCTGTCCCAGAGACTTCCCATACTCTGGAACAGGCTGCCCATCTATGTCAAGCAAAGTTCTTCATTAGCACTCTTCAAGAAAAATCTTGATGAGTGGATGGAAAATAGGAAATACACCCCGGGGATCACTTCTTTGTCTCTGCTCAACAGTGGAACAGGAAAATATCTTTCTTGGGTGGCTTAAGCCAGGGAACCTTGTTGGCTAGGCTTACGTAGGCCCATGGGCCGATAGCCTAGTACCTACCTACGAATCTATGTACCTAAGTATCAAAATACTGTCAATTTATGGGATTGGGAAGTAACTGCAGGATGAACACTTGCTCTACTGGCTAGACGCACACACACACACACACACACACACACACACACACACACACACACACACACACACACACACACACACACACACACACACACACACACACACACACACACACACACACACACACACACACATGCACACAGTTGACTGCAGTGACAACAGAACCCCTACCTATCTAAATACAGACTACAGAACTTGGTACTTTATGCAAGCTCCACGGCACAAGTCTGATTTATACAAGACTACAAGTGAACTTATAACTGATGACATCAGCATGCAATGTGGGGGACAACATGTTGGGAGGCCTGCATAGGCACATAGATTCATAAGTTCATATGATGCCAGTAGCCTAACAACACTAGGGTGTGTAGAAGCTTAGCTGTGTAAAAACATAAGTACCCTTACTGAGCATAGTTGGGTGTTTGAGTTTAGCAGAGTGAGGTTGTGAGCACCACTAACTGGGCCTGTCCATGAGGGAGCACACAACATTATATATTACACTATGTAGTGTGGTTGATATATGTGTGAAAACAAATACTGAGTCCTCAGGGTTGTACTGCTTGGTTGGGGGGGGGCACATTGATTTATTGTAAATATATGATGTATAGTTAGATCATGCCCTTAGTTTGCAATGTTTCCACATGTAGTTTTATGTCATACAAAAGAAATGAACAATGAACACCAATAAGAAAGCATCATATATACTGTTCCATAGCACAGTGAACATTGGCTTTGCACGATGGTTAACAAAGTGTGCATGCATGCGAGTTATACCTGTTTGTCTGTAAGTAAGCAATGTACAAGTGTGAGCCACATTGCTAATGTATGGCAAGCAGAATGCAATAGTGGCAAGCAATTGCATGTATAAGCAGTTGTGTATGTGTTTTTCACAAAAGTTAAAGCCATGCTGGTCCAGATAGCCAGAATACATTTGCAAGACTATAGAACTCAGTATACCTGCAGTCATGCATTTGATGATAAATGTGATAATACATAGATTACTCCATCACAAAAAGTAATACTCTATGGAATATGCTGTATTTGAACCCAGGACCATGTGTATGGCAGTCCTACACTTACACCTGTTGGCACAAGAGTGTTGAGAAAACAGTTGTCTATGTTGCAGGTCATTGCTGTAAACTGCAATGTCACAACAGTAAAACAAAGGTTGCATACTCTGTACTAAAACCCAGTGCCATCTGTATTCCAGGCAGGGTCTCACTATGGCCAAGGGCATTAATTGAATGTATCCAATTTCTGTTTTGGGCTGTCTGCTTCCTAGGTGGTCCACTGCACTTCGCAAAACAGATAAACACTGCCAATCCTGAAATGTATTGATTCCCCGCTTCCACTGTTTGCTCCATGTGGCGCATCATGCAAAAAGTGCAGTTAAAAATGAGAAGAATAAGACAAAAAAGTTAGTAATGGACATTTTTTAAGTAAAATGTCTGCTGTCACATGTAAAGGTACTTTCTATACAAATCCACCACTATTTACTTCATTACTTCACCAAGTTAAGAAATGCAAGGATATGACATAATATTATTAAAGACTGCATTCTGGGCTCAGGACTTAACTTACATATGCAGCAGTTGACACAATTTCCTTTCAGCACTAAAATGTCTTTGTCTCTACTCCCATGGTGTTGAAGTATTCAGGAAAAACCAAAATGAAGGCTACATGGATGCTTTATAGCTTGTTGAATAGCTCCACCTCTTGTAATTAACACCTATGAAAAACATCTGCTGCTTTACTGAATATATCAACTCTGTTGGTTCTCATTAGTGTGTCATGTCTACTGACATTGAAATAAGGTAAACACACATAATCTTATTACTTTTCTCCATTCCTGTGATATTGCACAGACATGCAACTCAAAAAGTGAAGGACTAAAATCCAGGACCATCTGTACTCTAACCCTACACATACAAGTGGTGCCACAGGAATAGTTATGTGACAAGCACCAAGAAGCCTGCCATTCATTCCTCCATTTCCCATGGTTGAGCTAAGTACTGTAGCATGCAAACAATGCAACATTTTTTTTTTAATTTTTTTAAAAAAGTAAGTAACTTTAAGTGGACAGTGATGACACATGTTAACAAACAATAGAGAGGATGAAAAATAACTTGTGAATTGTATACTGCTTACATGCACTTTCACATTTTACAGACCTACATGTACAGCTCTGTAAATGTAACCTGACACCCCTCCCCCCGTCGTCATCATTCAATGTTGCTATCCATTGAATACTAACACTGTGGAAGTGCCTACATGAAGTGAACATTATACTTTTTTGGGATTCAGGAATTCTAATAAGTTTTGACCTCATTTCCATATTCACCATGCTGATAGCCCTGAATCTACAGAGTTGGTAACTGTGTAGGCATGGAAACTGAAGGGGAGCCCAGTGTCGTTCATAGAAGGGAAGGTATTAGTTTGCTATATATCTGATATATCCATACAGGGAAATACATGTTTTGATAACATTTGACTGTATTCTGTCAGACATACTGCATATGCTTACATGACTGTGTGAATAGTCTGTTTCATGGGGTTTACACTTTTAACTGTTTACATTAGTTACACGTTTATTCTTCATTTGTGGTAGGGGAGCAAAGCTGCATTTATGTCATGGCACTTAAAAAGGAATTGTTGCTATTGTTAATCTAATTTTCTAGCATCCACCATATCTAGTAATGTCATAATGTGTGTGGGTTTACATGTTATGGTCAGTTCTCTAGAAATCTAGGGTCTTCTACTTGCTCTTATTTCTGTGTAAACTCCTTTCCATGGCTGTCTTCAGAAAACTTTCAAATACATGGGGAACACGAGCACATAGTCTACATGGTTGCTTTACAGCTTGTTGAATCACTCCACCCTGTTGGTTTGCTTCATTAGTATGCAATTCAACAACTTTTGCTGTAATTTGCATCCCACAGAAATTGCCATGCTTGCTTATGAGTGTTTGCCGCTATACACAGTTTACTGAAACTAAAAATATTCACAGCCATGTGTGCATTGTGCATTGATGCACACACAGTCAAAAATGACTGTGCACACTTTATTGAACCCCCCCCCCACTTTTGAAATTCAGAACATTTGACAATTCCAATGTTTGGAAATTTGTACCACCTCTTATAGTAAATGAATGAACATATATTTAATAAATTGCAGGGAAGACAAAATGAGGCAATGGTAAAAAGAATAAGTGAATCTAAGTTCACCTTTCATAATTTTTAATTTTTTAAATTGTTATATTCAGTTAACATATATAACATTGTATCAGCCAAATCATGCATTCAAGGAAACACACAAAAATGTATCGCTCATATTTACTCTAACATATTTGACATCCTTTGTATTATTCTGCTCACCATAAAAGTATAAGAATATTTTATTTCACTCTGAGGATTTCTCAACTGCTGGCTTCAATTTAAATAATATTTTGATTATGATTAACTCCAAAATAAACTAACCCCTCACCTAAACACACTGTTCAAACTCAGCCTCTCTACAGGCTACTGTAGTCTACAGGCTATGTACCCATAAAGTGGCTCACAGCAAGAGTTATCCCGCTCCACAAGGGTGGAGCCACAATGGACCCCAGGAACTATTGCCCTATAAGCCTGACTAGCCTGGTCTGTAAGGCTATGGAGTGCATTATCATGGAACTCATTAACAGAGACTTTGGGAACCTCCAAATATTGGACCCTACCCAGTTTGGCTTTGTTAAGGGCAGATCATGCCTCCTAAACCTGGTGGACTTCTTTGAGACAGTTACCAAGGCTTTAGATGAGGGAAAGGAGGTCCACACAGCTTACCTAGACCTTGCAAAGACTTTCAACACCATTTCCCATTCTGGTATTATAGACAAGCTCACCAGCCTGAACATAAACCCATATGTCTTGAGATGGGTTGCCAATTGGCTCATGGATAGAACCCAAACGGTGAGAGTTTCAGGCTCTAGGTCTGACTCTAAACCGGTTACAAGTGGCATCCCCCAGGGCTCAGTCCTGGGACCGCTCTTGTTTGGTATATACTTCGCAGAGGTACAGGCAAGCACAGGAGGACTATGGCTGACCAAGTTCACAGACGACTGCAAACTGGGGACCATAATTGACTCTCCAGCTGATACAGACATCCTCCAAAAGGTTCTCACTGAGATGGATACCTGGTGTCAAAATCATGGCCTCAAGCTAAATGCCAAAAAGTGTATAGTCATCCCCTTTGGAAAAAAACAAAGTACCCGCAAACTACTACATACGTGGTAGCCCCCTAAATACAGAAAATGTAATAAGGGATCTGGGGACCCAAGTAGATAGTAATCTTTCCTTTGATAATCATATTGCCAAGGTGGTTAGAAAATCTTTCTATGGGGCCCACTTAATCACAAAAGGGTTTGCATCTAGAACAAAAGAGGTTATTGTGCCCCTCTACTCATCACTCATCAGACCCATCATAGAGTACAATGCCCCATTTGGGATGTACCTTACAAGACACCTGCAACAGCTGAAAGACCACAGAAGTACCTCACTAAGAGGATTACTGGCCTGAAACAGATGCCCTATGCAGCCCGACTGAAGAAACTCCAGCTGTACTCGGTTGAACACCACTTACTCAGAGGTGATCTCTGTCTGACATACACAGCCATGTCCAACCCAGAATTGATGGACATGCTCCACCTAAAAAAAAACAAATCCCCGACAGCCACACACTCTAGGTATCTAAACCTCACCACAATGATAAATAGGATGTGCTGGAAGGATAGATTCCTGTCCCAGAGACTCTCCATGCTTTGGAACAGGATTCCAATCTACATTAGGCAGAGCCCCTCACTAACACTCTTCAAGAGAAACCTTGACGAGTGGATGGGAAACAGAAAATTTATCCTGGGGATCACTGCAGTGGCTCTGCTGGACAGAGGCACAGGGAACTAATGGCTCTGCTGGACAGTGGCACAGGGAAAGTACAGCTGTGTGCACTTACCATAAATGTAGATGTTCGAGTGTATTCACTGTTGCAGTCATTACATTTGGATTATCTGCTTGCAGTAGCCCTCAGTCAGCCTGATTAACAAAGTCTTGGGTCCTGCATTGGTTGCTGTCCCTTCTTCCATGACATCAGGTCATCAGGGGTATAAAGCATGCAGCCAATGCCATTACATCAGTTTTTCTTGCCCCAGATGTCAGGTGCCCCCCTAATGGGAAGCAATTAAATCTATAAATACAAGGATATACCTCCAACAAAAAAGCAAATACACCAAAAAGCTTTTAGAGCATAGTAAGTGAGAGTAGAGGTATAGCCAAAAGAAGAAGCAAGGGGGTTGGAGGGAGGTTAACCAGGATTGCAACAGTGAATATGCTCGAACATCTACATTTATGGTAAGTGTACACAACTGTACTATGTTCTTCGTGTTTCACTGTTGCAGTCTTTACATTTGGGTAGATTCCCAAAGCTAAGGTTGGGAGGAGGAATTTAAATAGAATTAGGACCAGCTAAAAGGCCCTGCAAGATTGCAGTGGGAAAACCAGATATGGATTTAGAGAAAATTGGCAAATGATAATGCTTGGTGAAAGTATGTACAGAACTCCAGGTAGCAGCTTCTAGGATGTCCTTAGTAGGAACGTCCCTAAGAAAGGCTGTAGAAGTAGATGCAGCCCTGGTTGAATGGGGTCTGATGCCCTGTGGGATAGGTTTTCCATGGTGCTTTTAGCAGAAATGAATTCAGTGGCCTATCCATTTTGAAAAGGTTTGCTTTGAAATAGCTTTCCCTCTGTCCCTGCAGAAAATGCCACAAGCAGTTGTTCAGATTTCCTTTGAGGTTTAGTCCTGTCCAAGTAGAATCTAAGCTGTCTGTGCACGTCTAATGAGTGCAGTATCCATTCCCCTTTGTTCTGTGGGTTAGGAAAGAAGGTAGGCAAATGAATGGACTGATTAAGAGCCACACTGGATACCACCTTGGGCATGAAGGAGGGAATGGTTCTGAGGAACACCCTGTCTGCATGAAAGATGATGAAAGGTTCCACTGCCATAAGGGCCTGTAATTCAGATACCCTTCTTGCAGAAGTGATTTCTAAAAGGAAAGAAGTTTTCCAGGAAAGGCATTTTAAATCTGCAGTAGCAGTTGGCTCGAAAGGAGGAAGAGTGAGTTTCTCCAAGATGAAGTTAAGATCACAGGCTGGGCTTGGAGCTTTCCTGGGTGGCCTTAAATTTTTGGCCCCTCTGAGGAACTGCTTGAGCAGTGGGTGAGAGAAGAGGAGAGGCTCTGTGCTGTAATGAGCTGAAATGGCTGAGGCATGAATTTTGATGGAGGAAAAGGACAAGCCCTTATGAAGCATCTCAGTCAAGTATTGTAGAATCTGAGGTAAATTGGTCACTGCTGCATTCATTCCTTGAGATTGGTTCCAGGCACAAAATCTTTTCCATTTTGCAGCATATGATTTTCTAGTACTAGGCCTCCTTGCCTCTAAAATGATATCCATCATTGATTTACTGAGGGATGGTAAAGGAGAGATTAGGTAATTAGCCAGGCTGCTAGATTCAGGGTTTGCAGCTGAGGGTGCAGAATCTGGTTCTCCTACTGAGAAAACAGGGAAGGAGTCTGAGGCAGGTGCCATGGAGTCAAGCGTGACACACTGTGCAAGAATGGGTACCAGTGTTGCTGAGGCCATTTGCTTGTTAACATGTTGAAAATCCTTGGTTCCAGTTTCCACTCGTGTGGGTCCATGAGGTTTCCTGCTTAGTCCATCTGCCAGTATATTTAGTTTTCCTGGCAGGAATTGAGCTTGTAGATTCACTTGGTAGCTAAAGGCTGTGTCCACAGGGCCATGGCTAGTCTGCAGAGGGGGTAAGAATGTGTACTCCCCTGCTTGTTTATGTACCAAATGACAGTGGTGTTGTCTGTCTTTACCATTAGTTGTCCTGGAAGAATGTAGTCCTTGAAGGCTGTTAGAGCATTCTGTACAGCTAACATTTCCTTTTGATTTATGTGCAGGTGCATTTGACTTGGGTTCCATTTGCCCTGAATGCACTTCCCTGCCAGGTGAGCTCCCCATGCATAGTCTGATGCATCTGGTGTTAAGATTTGGGCGGCAGGGGGTAATGTGAATGGTAGTCCCCTGTTTTGGTGGCAGGCCTTTGCCCACTAAAGGAACTCTAGGCATAGGCAAGGTATGATAGGAATCCTTGCTTCTACATCCTATGAATGTTGACACCATAGGCTTTTGAGATACCATTGTAGTGTCCTCATATTCAGCCTTGCATATGGAATTAGAAGAATGCAGGAGGCCATGAACCCCAAGGCTTGCAGTATTTACCTTGCAGATAGCTGTGTTTGTGTGGCTACTTGTTTGAAGTAGGTTGTACAATGAATCCATTTCTCTGGTGTGAGGAAAGCAATCTGGGAAGTTGTATTCAATCTTGCTCCCAGGAATATAATTTGTTGGCAGGGTACCAGGTGTGATTTCTTTTCATTTATGGTGAACCCCAGACAAGTCAGTACCCTTTGAACAAAGGCCAGATGATTCAAAAGAATGTCCTGGCTTTCTGCCTGAATTAGACAATTGTCCAGGCATGGATATATTTGAGTATTTCTTTGCCTGCAAAATGCAATGACTGGAGCTAAGCACTTTGTGAATACCCTGGTCACAGTAGATAAGCCAAAGGGCAGTGCAGAGAACTGATAGTAGTGCATGTAGCCTGCGTTGAAGTGTAGGTATCTTCTGCAAGACTCCCTGATAAGGATGTGCAGGTATGCTTCTTTTAAGTCTAGTGTTGCCAGCCATGCATCTTTGCTTAGCATAGGAAGCAGCTAGCGAAGAGTCAGCATCTTGAATTTTGGAATCACCAAAAAGGTGTTTAGAGTTGAAAGGTCCAAGACAGGATGCCATCTGTTGCCTTTAATGGGTACCAGGAAAAGTCTCAAATAGAAACCTTGTCCCTTTTCCTCTTCTGGTACCAACTGAATAGCCCCCATGTTTAAAAGAGAGGGTACTTGATTTTGGGCCTCTGCCCACTGATTTGGAGGTAGATCTGGCCACCCGCTTGGTGTTGGTAATGTGTGGGAGTGAAATCTGTATCATTGGGACACTCTATTTAAAACCCATTTGTCCTGGGTAATGAGTTCCCAGTTTTTGGCCTGCAGACCAATCTTTTTGCCTAAAGGCGCATTCAGTTGGGAAGTGCTTGGAAGTTTTAAAAGCAAGTCATTGAGACAGTTTCCATAGGGGGTAGTCTTACTACTCCCAGATTTTGGTTCAGAAACCCCCCACTGCTTAGTCTTGTGTGTTCCTTGGGACTGAAACCTGGGGTTTCTGCTGTGTCTGGGTTTGGTTTGAGAAGACCTGGAAGGGGCTGGACAGGACCAATTTTTTAGAGGCCTAGTGCCTACTAAATCTAGAAGGCTGAACTTGTAAGAAATCTTTAACAGTTTGTATAGATTTAGCTTTATCTTCCATCTTTTTAAGAACTTCCTCAGCCTTGTTGCCAAACAGTCGGTCCTGATTTAAGGGAACATCCAACAATTTAGCTTTAACATGATCAGGCAAAGATTGCTCCTAAAGCCAAGCATGCCTTCTGAGCACAAACCCAGTAACAGCAGCCCTGCAAGAGGCCTCTAATGAATCAAACCCACATTGCAAAGTATGTTTTCCAACCTGTTCAGTAGAATGCATTAAATCCTGTAATTCGTTATTTTCAGCACAGTCAGGAATCAACATCATTTTCTGTTTAAGCAATCCAATAATATGTTGTTGATACTTTAACATATGAAACTGGCAGTTTAAAGCCCTAATGGCCAAGGTTGCAGAAGTGTAAACCTTCTTATCCCATCTATCCAGCGCCCTGGAGTCTCTATCAGAGGGGGTAGGATTTTTAGCAGCAGAAGCCTTAATGCCCTTGGGTCTCTGTGAAATAGTCTCTGGATCCACAATAGGATTTTTAAAAAGGAATTTGTGAGAATCAGGAACCCTGTAATATCTGTCAGGTTTTCTGGGAGCTGGAGGCAAAGAATCAGGGGCCAAACTAGATTCTGAAAAGGCATCATCAGCAATGTCTAGGACAGGAGGCATAGCTAAAGGCCTATGCTGAGGCAGGAGTAAGAAATCCCAACTCCTCTTTTTTTGAATCAGACAAATCCTGGCTTTCCTAGAGGAAATGCTCCCTTAAAGTATGTAAGGTCTCACCAAAAGAAAAATCCTCTGGAGTGGAAGCAGAGGGAATAGAGTCCTCTGCATCAGAATCCTCATAAGTAGATAAGGGCAAATCTAGATCATCAGAAAAATCAGAAAAATCAGAATCCTGGTCAGAAGATTCATAAACAACTTCAGTCCTAGGTATCTTAGAAGGGGGAGGTTGGCTTCCCCTGATTAGAGTTACAAGATCTTCAGCCATTCTTATCATTTGTTTTTTAGGCATAGAGGCCTGAGCATGCAGCCTGGGCGTCAGTTTCTTAGGCATGGTTTGAGATTTTGACCTAAATGAAGAAAGAGGCGTTGGTTTAATATGCAAGTCCGTAGGCCTGAATACACCCTCAGAAGCCGGTGCCTGCACAGCGGCTCCAGACCCATCCAAGGTAGAGACATCCGCAGGTTCCACAGTTGAAGCATCTCGCGGCATACCAGATTCCAAATGGGTCTCAGTAGAGGCCTGTGAGTCAGAAGTAGCGGGTATCACGGGCTGTGAAAGCGCCTTACTGACTACCGGCGAACTGGCGACTGGCTTAGGAGAAGCATTGTCGGCAGCTTTGGACCTCGGCGGCCTGTCTCTGTCTTTATCTTTGCGTTTTTTTGGAATCCCGGTAGTTGGATGGTTAACCAACAATATTTCTGGATAATTAAGCCAAGAACCAAAATATTTAGAGGTGAAAAATATCCCAATGACGGATAGTGCATTGATTAAATAAAGCACAAAACCGACAGCAAGGTATGTCGTGGTCAGGGCCTAGGCAAGGAACACAGTACGAATGAAAATCTTTGTGAGGTATTTGCTTTCCACAAGTAATGCAATTATTAACTTTTACTGACATCGGAAGGAGCAAGAAAAAGTTTCCCCAATGGGGTACTTAGCTTTAGTTGAAGACTTTGGTTCTGAAACTCAACAACGAAAATTTTAGGAGTCGGCCAACCGGCACTTGTGAACTGCTTCTGCTTTGGGCACCGCACGGCAGGGAAGACTAATGTAATGGCATCGGCTGCATGCTTTATATCCCTGATGACCTGGCGTCATGGAAGAAGAGACAGCAACTGACGCAGGACCCAAGACTTTGTTAATCAGGCCAACTGAGGGCTACTGCAAGCAGATAATCCAAATGTAATGACTGCAACAGTGAAACATGAAGAAAATCTAATCTAAAGGGGCAGCTAAAGCCAACACATTCTGGCTAGGCTTACAGATGCCCTCGGGCAGATAGCCTAGTACTTACCTATGAACCTATGAACCTATTAAGAAGTCATTAATTAAATTGCTATACTTATCTTCTGACTTTGTCTTCCATTCATTAGCTAACACAGCTTCGCTAGGGACGGCTTGCACCTGTCACCACTGGGCTTTCGGATATTGACAAAGGCTCTTGCCACCCCCATAGTGCCTTTTTTAGGCAAGGCTCAAAAGTCAAACCCACCCCCATAGACAGCACAAGGAACAAGAAACTAAGGGTAATGCTGTTAAATGCCAGAAGTCTTAACCTCAAGATGCACGCACTCGAAGCTCTCCTCAGTATGGAGAACATCGATATCTGTGCAGTGACAGAAACCTGGTTCAAGGCTCCAGAGAGCACCCCAGCACTACCAGGCTATACCTCGTATCATGCTTTTCGGCCCCAAAACCTGGACCGAACCACAAAAGGAGGGGGAGTTTCCATATTTATCAAGGATATCCACACCTCCAGGTTAGTGACATTGCATGAAGTAATAAAGATAAAAACCACCTGGTGTAGGCACAAATCAATCGGGTCCCAGAAGTGAAGCAAATCGAAATTTATTTGCACTGCAGTCCAAGCACAATAGCAGCAAAAAGGAACGATATCCACAGTAACACAAGCAGCAATACGTTTGATAAAACACAACGTTTCGTCATCAACTTCATCAGTAATGACAGACATAATACTACAACTCCTTATATAGTGTGCTCTCTGCAATTAACCTTTAAAACAACCAATCAAATACGAAAAATTACTCTAAGTGTTTTTAAAAACTCAACCAGGAATACATAATAAATATCTCCTGATATCGTACAAATATTAAATACAATCAACTTTAAAACATGGGTATTCTTAAGAATATATAATTTTAATCAAAATAAATTAAAATTTAAAATTATCACTGGTAGTAGATGTGTTGTTATCCATTAGTATAAATTACACCATCTGGTGGTCAAGTTGAGAAACACAGTGAAATCTAAAATACTCATTGAATAATGAATAGTTTAAAATATACCATTGTTTAAAAATATTCATTTTAGTTATACAAACAATGAGTTTTAAATTTATTAAAGGATCTATTCCAGGTATTATAAGACTGTGCTAAAAAACATTCTAAAGAGATGAATTTTTAACATGTTGAAATGTAAGTTAAAAAATTACATACTTTATCAAAGCTTTGCTGCCCTTAGCTTGAGTACAGGCGCAAGGGACACCATTTCATTTAGTCCCAAGTTTCTACCTGAATCAAGAATTAATTGCCAGTGTAACTCCCTATATTCAATTAACGTTTCCCACATACCACCTCTAGGGTTGTGGGGAACTACTTCAAGTACAAAAAACTGATAACCTGTTGTTTGACATTTCATTGAGTGTTTACTCAGGGCATTTTTGTCTTTCTTCATTCTAACGTCGTAGAGATGCTCATAAATTCTTTGTTTGAGCTTTCTCTCACTCTTTCCGACGTAAAAGGAAGAACATTTCTTGCATATAGCAATATAAATAATACCACTGGTATCACAGTTTGCAAAGCTGTCTAAAAATAATGTTTTGTTTCTTGCTTCTAAGAAAATTGAACTGCCAGTCTGTAAATAGGTGCAGTAATTACACCTACCACATTTAAACAATCCTTTCTTGGATTTACTATTCTTGCTTATTCTATTGCATTTTTGACCATCCTCTAAAATATTCTTTATGTTTCTCCCTTTTCTATAGGTGTATGTTACTTCTTTGTCAAAAATACCTTCTAAATCTGAAATTTCTGAGAAGGCATTCCATTCTTTGGCAAATATTTCTTTAATTAGAACTGAATGTTCATTAAAGGTAGTGATTAACCCTGTACTTTGTTCGTCACAATCAACATTAATATTTTGTCCCATTGAACCTATATCTTTTGTACCTATAATAGGAGCAAAAGGACCTTTCCTTTTCTTATTGACTTCATCTAAAATACTGTTAAAATACTCATTTGAATAGCCTCTCTTGGCAAAGAATTCTCTAAGCACATTAATTTCTTTAATAAACTCATCATCCTCCGATGTCATTCTGCTTATACGAACTAGTTGCCCTTTTACTACTCCTTTTTTCTGAAACGGAGGATGACAACTGTTGAAATGTAAATAGCTGTTGCAAAATGTCTCCTTTCTATATACCTTGGATGTGAACTTTCCATCCTTTTTGCTGATGTTAATATCTAAATAATTCAAAGTTTTTGAGTCAAAGTTATAGGTAAATTTTAAAAAATCTGTAGTTTGATTGACATGGTCCACCAATTCCTCAAAACTACTTTTATTCCCTTTCCAGAAAAAACATAGATCATCAAGAAATCTTGCATATAGTACCCATTGGTCACTAAAATGTGAATTAAGCAAGAATTTCTCCTCCCAGAATGCCATAATAATGTTGGCATAAGTTGGTGCACAATGTGCCCCCATAGCTACTCCTTTTTCTTGTCTGTAGTATTCTCCCTGGAAATAGATAAAGTTATTTTTTAGTACTATTTCCATTAGAATTAATGTATTTCTAAATTCTCTATGTGTCAATTTCTTACTAGTTATTAAGGCTTCTTCAAACCAAACTAGCCCTATTTCGTGTGGAATACTACCTAAAAGGTCTACCACATCCATTGTACAAAAATTCAAATTTTCATTGTACAAGGATGAATCCACTTTCCTTAAGAGGTCCCATGAGTCTTTAAGAATACATTCCTTACCTTCTAGCACTTTTTTAGCTTTTAAATCAACAAATTTTGCCAAAGGGGCTGTGGCCGAACCATCTGCTGACACTATAGGTCTTAGAGGGGGATTTGTACTGTCTTTGTGTACTTTGGGGATGCCAAAGATACATGGGACCTTAGGTTTCTCAACTGCTAAAAACATATACGTGTCTTTATCGATGGAACCTTCCAATAACAGATCATTAAGTTGCACTTGTATCCTTTTGTAGGCTATATTCACTTCATTCAGTGATACTCTAGTGTATTTATTTTCATCATTCAAAATCTCCAACATTTTACTTTCATATTCTATCGCTTGCATAACAACTACTCCCCCTCCTTTGTCAGGTTTCATTACCCTCAGTTCTCTATTTTTGCTGACCTCTCTCAATGTATTTATTTCTCCTGGAGACAAATTTGAATGCGTATGCTTGTTTGTTAATTCCTTTCTAACTTCATTTTCTATTTTAATCTCAAAATTTCTTAACTGAGGGTGTAAGGGGGGGTTGAACACGCTTTTCCGCTTAAGTACTTCATTGTAGGGTTGACTAGTTTTCCCTTTAAAAAACAATTCAAGATTCTTTTTTCTAATGAACAACTTAATGTCAATTAGTAGTCTAGATATATCAACTCTTTGTCTAGGCACAAACGTAAAACCTTTTGAAAATAAATTAAACCAAGAAGTATCAACTTGTACATTGGAGTAGTTGTAAATGTTGAAACCATTGTATGTCCAAATATTGCCAATATTAGTGATACCAGTACTTAGTTCCACCTCTCTTCCCTTCTCACAAATGGTCTCTCCCCCCTCCCCATGTAGTTTTTTGAATTGTAGTACACTTTTTCTTGGTTCATCAACCTTTCTGATCTCCTAAGTGGGGGGAATTCTTCATTGTTGTTAGTGTGATCAAATACTTCAGTCATTTCCCCTTCTTCCCAATTACCCTCAAAAGCTGATTGTTTGTTCCAATTACCATATTCTTGTCTAGGAACAAACCTGGGTTTGGGGTAGTGACTCTTATTTTTGTATTCTTCAATGTCCCTCTTTATTTTCTTAAATTTCCTATCCTGAACTTCATTACATTTGCTTTCAATGTTTTTAAACAATGTATGGTATTTATTTCTCTCAGTATCAATAGTAAATTTTAAATCAGAAACAACTGATTTGTTAACATTTTCAATGTCTGTAAGTAATTTTTCCATCAAAAAATCATTGTTTCTAATAATGGCTTTCATTATTGCAAAACCACAATCATCAAATATTTCAATTAAATTCTTGTGAAATTCAGAACCATTTATAACATTATTAGGAAATTTACAGACTCGAAGACCTTTAGGTACAATCTTGGCTGCTAAACAGTGTTTAAGATATGCATTGTCCATGTCAAGAGTTTTGTGTTTGAATATAAAAAATTCTAAATCATTCAACATTTTGGGGTATGATGCACCCGATGTCCAACCAGAGTGTTCTTTGTTAAAGTCAAACTTTAGCTTTAACATTTCAGATACTAAGTTTTGAGTACCTGTTGTATTCTGTATTCTGTCCTCCATCGCCCAAAATTGGCGCCTTTGACTCTTCGGTCTAACTGTTCTATTTTCCACTTCACTGCCTTGGTCCAAAGTAATGTGTGGAAAACCTTCCAAACTGTTTAAGGTGTTCTCCTCATCTTCCGAAACCGAATTGGTTTGTTTAGAAGCATCAGAATGCTTCGCGTTCCGTCGTCCGTTTGTTTCCCTTCCTTCCTGGTTCCCTGGCAGGGGAAACGACGATGCTAACGTAGCCATGGATTGGCTAAGGGGTGTAAGTAACCCCACGAGCTGTGTTAGCTGTCCTATTAGTTTGCGTAATTTGCCAGTCTCATTGCCTCTGAATCCCTGATCTGTGCCCAAATGCGGCTCCATGAAAACCAGTAAACAAAATGAGAGCCAAGGCGGAAAGCAAAACCAATAAAGATAAAAACCACCTGGTGTAGGCACAAATCAATCGGGTCCCAGAAGTGAAGCAAATCGAAATTTATTTGCACTGCAGTCCAAGCACAATAGCAGCAAAAAGGAACGATATCCACAGTAACACAAGCAGCAATACGTTTGATAAAACACAACGTTTCGTCATCAACTTCATCAGTGGACGAAGTATCGGAGACCATCCATGTGCAACTAACAGTGGGCAAGACTGCTTTTCAGTTTATAGCATCCTACAGACCACCCTCTCAAAGTCAGGAATCCCATTCGGCTTTCCTGAAAACATTGGAGAACATGAAGATCTCTCCGAACACCATTATATTGGGTGACTTCAACTACCCAAACATTGACTGGGAGCACTACTCAAGCCCCAGCACCTTAGCCCAAAGATTCCTGAAAATTATAAACTCAGATGCTATGGAACAACTAGTCACCACTCCCACAAGAGGGGACAACATACTGGACCTGATCATTACCAACATGGGGACTCTATGCTCCACACCTGAAGTATATCCCTCATTGGTAAGATCAGACCATAAATTAATTTCACTGGATGTCCACATCCCGACCCCAACCCCAGCCCAGAAAACCACAGTGAAAAACTTCTCAAAAATGAACTTCTCACTTCTCAAAACAGAAGTGGAATCCTTCAAGGCCCCAGGGCCAGTGGAAACTACAGCCCAAACTGCAGAATCCTATATAAATGCATTCTACGGACATCTCCAGGAATGCATGGATCATGCTATCCCAAACAAAACCAAGACCCAATCATCCAAAGGCAGGCATCCAGTCTGGTGGACCCCTGCCATAAATAAACTGTACAACAGAAGGAGGAAGCTACTACATGATAGAGCAAAATCCCTAATAGGGAAGGCATCTCTGATCAGTACTAGCAAAAAATTACGATCCCTCATAAAATCCTCCAAGGCCAGCTTCGAGAGAAAAATTGTACAGGACACCAAAGACAATCATAAGGCTTTTTTCAGTTATGTTAGAAACCTGGGATGCAACTCCCAGACTTGTTCTGAGTTGATTCTAAATGACAAAAAATACACTGAACCCACAGACATCGCCAATATCCTGACAGACAGGTTCAGTGCAAACTTCTCCACCCCTTCCCCCCCAAAAGAGCAAGTATCTATCCCGGCAGAGGGCTGCCTCCCAAACATCTCAGATGCTCAGGTGAAGGCTGCCCTCTCCAAAGCAAAAAACACTGCTTCCATGGGACCAGATGGCGTCCCAGGTTGCATCCTACATGAACTACAAGAGGAACTAATCCCTCAAATAAAACAGCTATACAATCTCAGCCTCACTACAGGATATGTGCCCACAGAATGGCGTACAGCAACAGTGGTCCCACTCCACAAAGGTGGAGCCTCTACGGACCCTGGAAACTATTGCCCCATAAGCCTGACTAGCTTAGTCTGCAAGGCTATGGAGAGGATCATCATGGAGCTCATAAACAAAGACATTGGGGACCTACAGACACTAGATCCTACCCAGTTCGGCTTTGTCAAGAGCAGATCCTGCCTTTTGAACCTGGTTGACTTCTTTGAAACAGTCACCAAAGCCATAGATGAAGGGAAGGTAGTCCACACAGCCTATCTGGACCTTGCAAAGGCATTTGACACAATACCCCACTGGCATCATAGATAAGCTATCCAGCTTAAATATAAACCCCTATGTCACAAGATGGGTCGCAAACTGGCTCAAAGACAGAACCCACAGAGTGAGAGTTGCTGGAGCCATGTCAGACTCGAAACCGGTCACAAGTGGCATCCCACAGGGTTCTGTCCTGGGACCACTCTTGTTCGGTATATACTTTTCCGAGGTACAGGCCAACGTGGGAGGACTATGGCTCACCAAGTTCGCAGACGACTGCAAACTGGGCGCCATAATCAACTCTCCAGCTGACACAAACATCCTTCAAAAAGGTCTCACAGAGACAGATAACTGGTGCCAGCACCATGGTTTAAAGCTAAATGACAAAAAATGTATAGTCATACCCTTTGGCAAAAACAATGTGCCCACAAATTACCACATAGGCGGAAACCCATTAAGTACAGAGAAAGTTATTAGGGGATCTGGGGACCCAAGTTGATAGCAATCTCTCCTTTGAAAACCACATTGCCAAAGTGGTTAGAAAGACCTTCTACATAGCCCACCTCATCACGAAGGGTTTCACATCTAGATCAAGAGAGGTAATCGTGCCCCTTCATTCATCCATCATCAGGCCCATTATAGAATACAATGCCCCTTTTGGGATGTACCTTACCCGACACCTGCAGCAATTAGAAAGACCCCAAAAGTATCTCACCAAGAGGATCAAGGGTCCCAAACAAATGCCATATGCTGCTCGGTTAAAAAAACTCCAGCTCTACTCAGTTGCATACCGCCTACTTCGAGGCGATCTATGCCTGACATACAAAGCTATGTCAAATCCAGAATTAATGGACATGCTCCACCTCAGTAAATCTAAATCCCTTAGAGCCACACGCTCGAGGGACTTGAACCTCAGCACAGAAATAAATAGAACTTGCTGGAGGGACAGGTTCATAACCCAGAGGCTCCCTTCGCTCTGGAATAGAATTCCAGTTCATGTGAGGCAGAGCACCTCACTGAATCTCTTCAAGAAGAATCTTGATAAGTGGATGGGGGATCGTAGGTTTGTCCCAGGGATTACTCCTGTGTCACTATTAGACAGAGGCACAGTAAACTAAACCTTAAAAAGAGCACAGTATACTCAAATCAAGGGGTGGCGTAAGCCATACAGAATCGGGCTAGGCTTATAATTGCCCCAGGGCAGATAGCCTAGTATGAACCTATGAACCTATGAACCTATAAGAGAGGGCTTGTCATACATGTGCATCTTCCCTGGAGCAGCCTCTACAGTATCCTAGGATCATTCCTGGGATTCCTTAACAATTGTGAAAGCATCATGCTAAGCCTGCACAATTTAAGTGTGTTAGCATGATAAGCAGTGCTAAATGAATATGTCTGCTGCTTATTGGACCTTCATGTTTGCAAGCACCTTTTCATGGCCAGCAATAGTGTTCGCGGACATGGATAGGTGTTTGGAAACATGAGCCCAGAATGTAAAGAAACTGGCTTCCCTATAGGCAAACCTAATATGCAAGCATGTACTGTAGCCCAGAAATACTAAGGGCATGTACATTGAAAGAATTCTTAAGGTGGGAAAGTATAAAGTGGGAATTGTACACAAATAACATTGGTTGTTCTGCAGAAGTAATTAAGAGGGGGACGGGATCTGTGGAAAATGTAGTCAGATACCGCAGGCAAATGTGCTGAAATATCAAAGAAAAAAGTGTAACATAAACACTGCCATACTGATGCAATGATAATTAATCTCAATGACAATACTTGATAAATGCACTTTAAAGAAAAAACTGACATGCTAACAGAGGATGTGAGAGGGACATAAAGCTACAAAGTAACAGATGGGAGTTAATGTGATATACATGTTAATAAAATGTTGAGTTGAAATAACAGCAAGACAGTTGATAACAGTATAGTATAAATGCATAGACTGTAGTCATTGCATATGAGATGTATATACAGAGAATTTATGTATGCTGACACCACTGCTGTATTTTCCTTCATGTATGCACAAGAAGAAATTAATCTTAAAGCTGTTGTGTCATGCATATCAGAAAGGGGCATGTTTTTGCTAATAATCATTATTGGCACCCACAGAAAAGGGGCTTATCATGTATTAACATAATAGACAAGCATGTGTTGTATAGTGATGTGAATGCTAAATGGTAATATAATAATACTCAACACACATAAGTGACAAATGATAATATTGATATGATGACATTTCACGATGTCAAGTTTTTCACTGGTAAATGGTACACATCTCATACATCATTATACTGGGCATGCTCACAAGGAGTTACAGGGAACAGTAACATAACCGCTGTTCAATAGCACCAACATGCAAGAAAGAGTGATAACAGAGGCCCAATCACATGTTCTGATGATCTGGCAGCATGCCATACACTAAAAAACATTTTATGGAAGCCCTCATCTGCCATTAAACTGCTCAGTGTGAAGAAAAGAATTGCACTAAGAAAGAAATGTTTTTGAAGACATGCAATACAAAGCATAATTATTTTGAAAATAAGTAATGCCTGTGAGCAATGAATCACATGATGCATATTGACACCTTGTCTTTTTTGAGCACATGCCAAGACAGATATCGGAGAGATGCATATCAGTCATGGACACCACAGAAATACACATATCGGTTGTGTCATTTGAATGCTAAATGGTAATGTAATAACACTCAACATACATAAGTGACAAATGATAATATTGATATGATGACATGTTATAATGTCAAGTTTTTCACTGGTAAGCCCTTGAAGGGATTACTGGACTTTACTATCATAAGATGTATGGGTGGCCTATCTTAGGTTCATAGGTTCATAGGTAAGTACTAGGCTATCTGCCCATGGGCATTTATAAGCCTAGCCACAGAGTGATGGCTTTCGCCTCCCCATTAGATTAGTAACCTGGGCCTCTGTCAACAGGGCTCCTGAAGTGATCCCAGGGTAGAACTTACGATTACCCATCCACTCATCAAGATTTCTCTTGAAAAGGGTCAGAGAGGAGCTCTGTTGAATATGGATTGGGATTCTATTCCAGAGTGACGGGAGTCGCTGGGACAGGAATCTATCCCTCCAGCATGTCCTGTTTATTGTTGTACATAGGTTCAAGTCGCTAGAATGAGTGATTCTGAGGGATCTCGTTTTTTTGAGGTGAAGCATGTCCATTAGTTCAGGGTTTGACATGGCCCTATAGGTCAGACATAGGTCACCTCTGAGAAGACGGTAAGCGACTGAGAAGAGCTGGAGATTTTTTTAGTCGTGCTTCATAGGGTAATTGTTTAAGGCCCTTAATCCTCTTAGTGAGGTACTTCTGTGGTCTTTCTAGTTGTTGCAGGTGTCTAGTGAGGTACATCCCAAATGGGGCATTGTACTCTATTATGGGCCTAATGAGTGAGGAGTAAAGGGGCACAATCACCTCTTTGGATCTGGATGAGAAACCCTTTGTGATCAGGTGTGCCACATAGAAGGATTTCCTGACCATTTTGGCTATGTGGTTATCAAAGGAGAGCATGCTATCTACTTGGGTACCCAGGTCCCTAATTACTTCTTCTGTACTTAGTGGATTCCCATCTATGTGGTAGTTTGTAGGTACTTTGTTTTTCCCAAATGGGATTACTATGCATTTTTTGGCACTTAGCTTGAGGCCGTGACTTTGACACCAGGTGTTTGTCTCTGTGAGACCCTTTTGCAGGATGTCTGTGTCAGCTGGAGAGTCAATTATTGCACCCAATTTACAGTCATCTGCGAACTTGGTTAGCCACAGTCCCTCCGCCTTTGCCTGTACTTCGGAGAAATATATACCGAACAGGAGGGGTCCCAGGACTGAGCCATGTGGGACTCTGCTTGTGACTGGTTTAGAGTCAGACATGGCACCTGCCACTCTTACCGTGTGGGTTCTGTCTGGGAGCCAATTGGTAACCCATCTCGTGACATAGGGGTTAATATTTAAGCTGGTGAGTTTGTCTATGATTCCTGAGTGTGGGATGGTGTCGAACGCCTTAGCAAGGTCCAGATATGCTGTGTGGACCACCTTCCCTTCATCTATGGCCTTGGTGACTGTTTTGAAGAAGTCGACCAAGTTCAGGAGGCAAGATCTGCCTTTAACAAAGCCGAACTGGGTGGGGTCCAGTGTCTGAAGGTTCCCAATGTCCCTGTTAATGAGCTCCATGATAATGCGTTCCATGGCTTTGCAGACCAAGCTAGTCAAGCTTATAGGGTGATAGTTGCCAGGGTCAGTTGTGGCACCACCTTTGTGGAGTGGTACGACTGTTGCTATATGCCATTCTTTGGGTACATAGCCTGTAGAGAGGCTGAGTTTGAATAGTGATTTGAGATGGGGGGTTAGTTCATTTTGAAGCTCGTGTAAGACACAACCTGGGATAGCATCTGGTCCCATTGATGCTGTGTTTTTGGCCTTTGCAAGGGCTGTCTTTACTTGTGTGTCTGAGATATCTGGAGCACCACATTCTTCTGGGATGGGTGCTAGCCCCTTTGGTGGAGAGGAAGGGGTGAAGTTTGCACTGAACTTGTCATCCAGGATGTTGGCAATGCCGGTTGGTTCAGTGTATTTATGGCCATTATGCACTAGCTCGGAGCATATCTGAGAGTTTGCCCCTAGACTCTTGACATAGTTAAAGAAGGCCTTGTGGTTATCCTTAGAGTCATTGGCTATTTTTCTTTCGAAGTTAGCCTTGGATGATTTAATGAGGGAGTGCAGTTTTTTACTGATGTTAATCAGAGATGCCTTCTTATTTTGGGATTTTGTTCTATCTTGCAGGAGTTTCCTCCTTCTGTTGTAAAGTTTACTTATGGCCGGGGTCCACCAGACTGGCTTCCTCTTTTTTGAGGAGTTGGTCTTGGTTTTACTTGTGATGGCTCGGTCCATGCATTCTTGAAGGTGTTCATAGAATGCACTTGTAAAGGATTCTGCCGATGGGTCATCATTTGTAGGACAAGGCCTGACAAAGGTAGCACTATGACTATGCCATAACTATTTTCTGTGTGTAAACCACTGCTGTCTGACTGCAGACAGATTTTACCAGATTCAACCCCCTGCATATGACACTAGGCTCTCTACAGATCTCAGTATCGACTGTCTGTGCCACAGGGGGTAGCAATGGAGGCTGTCACAAATAAGTGAAATCAATGTGTGAAGTAAGAAAGGAGTTAAGAATATAATTTGAATAATTTGATTAGTTAGAATGCTGAAAAGGAGCCATGCATGTTACTGTCGACAAAACAATCCACAGGACAATATCAATGCTTCTTTGCCAAAGAAACTGTTTCCTTCATGTAGTACACACTCTGTCCTAGAACTGAACTACATTCTATCTGTGTAGGTATGCTATACAAGCCAGTACTCAATGCATGTGCCACAGGAGCACTCACAGCATGACATGTCCTGAATTACTATTTCACTCTACCAGCTTCTGGAAAGTGAGTCAGTAGATGGCAAAAAGAAACTATATCAGGTTGCAAGGCAAAGAGAGAAAGATTAATAAGGTAGTCAAACCCCCCACCCCCCCATAAGGGATGCCAACAACAACCTGCTCACCAGCCCACATGGCATCAAAGGCAATGAAAAGAATACTTCCAGAAGCTTCTGAATGAAGAAAACCCCACAGAAGCTCTACAATGAAAGAAGAGGAGGAACCTACAATAAAAGAAGTAAGAACAGTACTAAGGAAAATGAAATCAGGGAAAACAACAAGCTCAGATGAGGTCACAGCAGATATGATAAAGTTATTGAGTGAGATAGAAAATAAATGTCTACTCCTAGCAATAAGGAGAGAAAGGCATATCCGAGATGACTGGAGAATAAGTATACTAGTAGCAGTGTACAAGAATAAAGGGGACATTTACAACTGTCGACAGTACAGATTTATCAATCTCCTATCGCATTGCATGAAGGTTCTGGAGAGGGTGATTGATAAATGAATACACAGAAAGTGGCAGAAAGTAAGATGGGAGATGATCAGTTCAGATTCAGATCAGGATGCAGCAAAACTAACCCAATCTTTTTAGTAAGACAGATAGTTGATAAGAAGCTAGAGATGAAGAAAGATTCCGACTGGGCATTCCTAGACTTGGAGAAAGCTTATGACACGGTCCCAGTAAAGCTGATAATGGCAGTCCTGTCATGATTCAAAGTCCCAGAGACATTGGTAGAATTAGTGCAAGCTATGTACAAGGACGCAATGACTCAAGTGCAAGCAATGTTTGTTCTCACATAGTGGTTCCCAGTGGGAGTGGATGTGCATCAGCGTTCAGTTCTGGGCCCACTGCTGTTCAAACTGATAATGTACAACATTATCAAACAGGTTGGAGTGAACAGATCAACAAAGTTGCTGTATGCAGATGATGTGGCATTACAGACAGACTCTGAACAAGAACTTCAGCAAAGGATAGGAGTATGGAATGCAAACCTGAAGACAGGATGAAACTGAATACAGATAAGACAGTGGTAATGGCAGGAAATTGGAGAAATCAGAAGAAGCCGAGAATTGAAATAGACGGGAAGTTAATGGAACAGGTTAACAGGTTCAAGTATTTTGGAGAGGTGGTTGAGGAGAAAGGAAGTCTGAATGAAGAGGTCAAAGTGAGATTCAGAGAGGCTGTGGACAAATGGCATAGAGTGTCATGTGTAGTCTATGACAGAAGAATGCCAAAGACGGTGAAAACTAAGGTGTACAAAACAGTGATGTGATCAATACCACTGTATGACACAGAAACCTGGGCAATAAAGGCACAGCAGCTGCAGAAGCCAGCGGAGATGGAAATGAAGTGCCTGAGATTTATTTTTTTTATTTTTATTTTACATTTGTTAACCGGAGAGTCCAACTGGATATATGTCCATTTTCAGTGGAGGCCTGGGGAGAAAAGCTCCAGAGCAGTAAAATCACTAACAAGAGAAAGACATGTTAACCAAAAGGTTCAATTAAACAAAATATATACTTTATATAGAAGTATAGTACATATGTTGTTGTGTCTTTCGGCTTTTCTCGGTTAGGGGTCGCCACAGCGGAACTCCGGTCCGCTAATGATTGGCAGTAGATTTTTATGTGCCAAAGTATAGTACATATAAGAGTGAGTTAACCAAAGAGTGTATTTGCCAACATTCACAAGCTACATTAATATATATATGTTATAAAGGTGTTTAACCACAAGCATAGCAGGAAGATAGAGTAGATAACTTCCATTACTCATTTCTACACGAGAGACATACTCTGTCTTTTAGGTTTCTTTACAGTGTTCAGTGATACTATTACCCCAGGCAGACATTACAAAAGCAGTAGATAAGCTGTTACTCTAGCTGCTGGAAAACAGAGACATACGAGTTACTATCCAGGGATATTACAGGTACATAATCTGTGATTCAGAAAGTGTGTTTTGAGTAGTTTTTTGAATTGGGTGGTAGAGTTGTTATTTATTATGTGGGCTGGAAGGGAGTTCCAGATTTTAGAGATGAAATGACTATAAATGGATCTACCTGCCTCATTTTTAAAGTCTGTTACCTTAAGGAGGTGTTGGGTACTTGATCTCAGGGATCTGGTAGTGGTGTAAGGCTGGAGTAGTTGCTGCAGGGCTGGTGATTTGCCTGGATGATGTAGTGCTTTGTGAGCAAGTGCTAGTTGGTTGACTTGAAGGGTCAGGAGGAGTTCTAGCCAGTTGAGTTTTTTGAGGCTTTATGCATATTGTGGGACAGATGAAGAAATGAAAGCATAAGAGAAATAGCCAATGAAGTTCCAATTGCAGAAATGGTCAAAGGGAACAGATTATGGTGGCTCAGGCATATGTGCAGTAAAGGAGAAGACAATCTAGTGAAGAAGATTTGGGACAGACAGGAAGATGGCAAGAGGAAATTAGGGCATCCAGCAAAGAGGTGGCTGAATTGTGTAAGAGAAGATATGTGACAGTCAGGCATGGGTGCCAAAGAAGGCATGAAAGTGGCATTGAATCAAGTGAGATGGTGACCATTGACATGACAACCTGACCACATGTAGAAAATGGGAAAAAGGGAGTTGATGATGATATGCAATCAGAACGTGATTGTATATCATTGCCCAACATAACAACAGATATGAATAACTAGATACAATTTTTTTTGTGTAACATCAGTACATTCATATAATGTTGCCTTTTTATAGAATTGAACAGTAAGCTATGCAGGGATATGGATTAATGGTATGTGGATGAAACACAAACACCACGGTGGAAGGCTTACCACACATGTGACACTCTACCTATGCTAAGTCATTACATTATATGATTGTGTAATAAACAATCTTTTTGAGAATGAGTCACAGTAGAAGTCTCACTACTATTGTGAGATATGTTGGTATTGCAAGGCATTGCATTATGTTATTGCTGCAAGTAGTATGTGTGTCTGTGATTGCTGTAGTAAGGCAACAACCTACAGAATATTCTTTCATCCCCTCTAGCCAGAGGGGAACGGTTACTACAACTGTTATCTAAGAAAAATGTAATCACATGTCATCATTACTCTGACTAAAAGCATTTCTACGTAAGAAATTATTATATCATTTTGTAAGAGGAATCGATATCTATTTGTATATACAGCAGATGTGTTTGACAACAGTGTTACTGACATATACAATCACAATAAGACTGACACATCATAGTCAGAGCAGCAATAGCTAGATTTAAACTTACTTTCTAAGATCACAAGCTGCAGATGAGTGTATGCATCACCAGCACCACATGACATGTTGCTGCACAGCTGTGACAGTGACATCACCATTATTTATTAATTGGATGTTTACGACAAAATGGAAGAAGGGCAGAATAACACTGTTCAGTTACACATCATATATGTATTTGAAGAGTAGTATACACAATATGAGGGTGAAAGACACACTTACAGCTGGCCTCAACCATCCCACATATGTAGTTACTCAAAGTACAAAGCACAGTGTCAAAGTCACACAGCACAGGAGAAGTCGCACAGTAACTGTGAGATACTGCAGTTATGTAAGCATTATGTAATCATTGTGTTGCCAAAAATGCATTTTCCCTGCTGATGGTAGAAATTGCTAGACTGTGTAATTGAAAATGTATCTCATAAGTTTAAGTGTACATAACAGTGGTTGTGAGTTAGCCAACCATATATACCAGTAATCACATTCATGCTGTTTAAGAAAGGATGGACTTGAATCACCTACTTACCTAGTTATACAATCTCTAGAGCACAGTATCAGCAGTCACTGCCACAGATAAATTCTGAGTACAAGTGAGACGTACAGCATCTATGAAGGGATGATATCACCAGTGTATTGCCAAGGTGATGCATATGTTAAAATGAGCTTTACAGCCATATGGGATTGTAAAAGCTGCCACTACAAAAATGCTACAGGAGAAGTCTGACTTTTAATGTGTGAAAGTGCACTTTAGAAAAAAATGACCCCATTACTATGTTGCTGAGAAGATGTTATGAAAAGTGGAAAAGGGAATGGGGGACTCATCTACCTGTCTAATAGTTTCATCATGTAGAAGTGGCTTGATTTCAGCTGTTGTGGAAGTTATACCTATCTGACTCTACATCCCCATACTGACAAGTTCAACACATTAAGATTCGAACATACTGACTATCCAGTTATATAATCTACAGATCATTGCTTTAAATGCACACACCACAGTCTGACTACAGTTGAGACATACATTATCTTTGAGTGGATGACATCACATTACTTCATTGTGGAAACACTGCTATGGTTAACACTCAATACACTGATGTTGGATGAAGGTTCTAGGCAAAACATGTCACTTGAGTGGAATGTTACAAATTGTGAGTGAAAATTATGAGCTCTACACAGACATGGTAGTCAGTGCTGTATTCAAACTACCTATCTACCAGTTACACATTCTAGAGTTCACTGTATGAACCACAACCACCTAAGGAGAAGCCTGACTTCTATAATGTGAGAGAGCACTTTGCAAAGAATTACTCGTCAGTTTGTTGTAGAGAAGGTGCTGTGAAAGGTGGAAGTAAGGGGATGGTGCAGTAATCTAGTAGTTTAAAACATTTCTCCAGAGTGGAAGTTGATTGAGCACAACTGTGTTGAGGATACCCCTATGTCATTTACACACACACACACACACACACACACACACACACACACACACACACACACGTTTCCCATGTTGAGCATTGAACTTCTTACGTACCTAGTTACATAACCTAGAGAGCACAGTATTATTTGCAAGCACCAGAGGAGAAGTCTAACTTTTAAGGAGAAAGTGCAATTTTACAGGATGACCTCAACATTGTGTTGCAGAGAGGATGTGAAATGAGTGCAAAGTTAAATATATTCTCCTCAGTGGAAGTGGACACAGAACCTTTGACACTGAAGCATTACTTAATTGCCACTATACCGTCTCCAGACACATACGCATTTCCTACAATGAGGAGCGAACCTTTTACCTATTTACACAATAGAAGAGCACATTTAGTCAAAAGTGGCACAAGGGAAGTCTGAATCTAATGATGTGAAAAAGCAAAGTTGTAGTTTATAAAAATTCACTGTTTAGAAGTTAGAACAGATGGTATTGTGTATCACAGGTTTTGGGACAAATGTATATGTGTGCACAGGACAATGTGACAGCATAGAAATTGTCCCATTTAATTACATACTTCTCTACTAAGATATTTATACTGCTCTTCATGTACATTGTGCTGTGAGAGACATGTACCTGTTTTACAGTATGGGATGCCAAATGTCAATCACATTGGTAAACCAGTGGATTATCAACCAAACCTTCCTGCTACTTCATTCCAGAATGATTGCCCATTTGTCTTGTCTCATGCTTGCACAGTGTGCATTGATTAGACAAACCAATGCTTCCTACATAGCACAGTGCACTGCAGAATATTACTGATGGATTCTGTGTGACTAGATCAGCAACATTGTAACACAGTTGCGTGTGTAAGTATTGAAAACAAGCATACATTAACAGACTGAATTAACTGAATCAACATCACTCTAAAATTAAGATAACATGTCAAAATTCAATACAGACATACATTGTGCAGCTTAAACAAAGAATAACTTGTTGTACATTTTTATACTCCCTGCCCAATAAGCAGCACTGCAAAGCTCATTTGCACTGCTAATGGCAAAGTATTAATGCATGTGTAATTATATCTTGAAGTGCTGTACTTAGAATGGGCATTAGCAGTAGTCTATGGGGCTTAATACCAACCTTTGTGAAATTAAGTAGTATAGACATGCAACCATGTCTGAATCTGATGGAATACAGAACAGATATGTGCTATGGTTGTGTTTCATGTGTCATGATTTACACATTTGTCACGATAGTTGCATTTAGTCAATCCTTGCATGAATGTTACAGGTGTATATGAAACACATAAGGGACCAAACATATAATTGCTGATGGAAACATGGCTTATGGAAACATTTTGGAATCAAAAGAGGTTTATTGGATGGTACAGAAGAGATGGGAAATGTGGATAGCTGCTGACAGGAGTACACAACACAGACATAATAATGCATTTGTACATGTTTCATTTCTGCACATATTTCTGTTGTTGCTGTTTGCTTCATCATCATAATTATTCAGAAAAGATCTGTACAAGACAGGTTTCACAATAGGGGGCGGGCACATCAATATAGCAACAGGATAATGGTGTGTTAATGAAAGGTGTGGTCAACATTTACAGCCACAGGACTCATACAAAAAATGCAAAAAAATATTTCCATACATCTAGATTTGAACTGTGAAAGTGTTCCAAGAAAACCATACATGCCTGATTATTATCTAAACACACCACATATAATGTCATACTTTACAAAGTTCCCACGTGACAACAGAATGTAGGAAAGGAGATTGTATGTGTTACTCCACAATATCCTCTTGACAACCGTAAGCTGTACATTCAACTCTTCAGCTTCATGAAAAGTAGATTAAGCAGACTATAAATAGGTAAGCAAAACAGCGCAAAGGGCACCAGGGTAATGTGGCCAAAGGCAAAAGGCCACATGATGTTACCATAAGCCATGTACTTCCATTTAGTCTGAGTTAGAGCTGGTTTTGCCAGACATTGCACAAATGCAGAGGAGAAAGAGTAATGATACAGATGTGAGAAGATACATAGACAGGCAATGCTTGAAATTATTCAAGAATCTGTGTACAGATCTGCCCATTTTCTTATCGAAGGAAATCCTGCTTCACACACCTTAACTCACACAATGGAAGGACAGTGACATCTTAATGAAGCATAATGGGTGAAAAGAGATAGACAGAGACAGAAGGAAACAGAAATAGAAGCAATATTTTTGTGGGACATGTAGGGCCACCCGTATGGTGTGTTAGTCTTACTTATTTCCATGTTATTACTCAGTCATGCTCTGTACAATAAAGTGCTTGCTATAGGGAGAAAGATGGGGTAGGAGAGTAGAAATAAGATTAAGGCATACGCATGAAAAGGGTGGTTTAATAAGTCTCCCTTTTGGGGATGGAATATTTTTGCAAATGCTTTCTTTCTGCACTATTCAAATGGCACATTAACGAAATGTTGGAAAAGGAGATAAAAACAGATGTTTGCAGTTAACCATATGATAGGAATATAAAATTTAATGAAATAATAATTTGACCTACAGCTGTAATTGAACCCATGGCACTATGGAAAACATCAGTCTACAGAAAGATGAATTATCTCAACATGTCACATAGGAATATCTAATTTATTACATCCAGCAGCCCTAGGAATTGTTACAGTAATTGTTTCACAGTGATGCCTTTAGTCTGCCTATACTATGTATTGCCATAGTGCAGTGGATATAAGCACATTCGGATGAAAAGAACTGGACTGTTATAGCTGAAATAAAAAAAAAACTTCAGCTTTTACCAGAGGAAATGTAATGGCACCCACTGTCAGTCAGCAGTGGTGTCCTATGCCAACCTCCATGCAAGTGCTGAGGACCAAACGTGAAGGCTGCTAAATGGAACAGTTCTGGCCACATGTGTTATGTGTGATTCTACTTTTTGACCAAATTAAATGTGTGAAAAAGGGTCGATAAGACATTGATGAAAATGGAGGTGACATGCAAAGGATAGGACACAGGAGAAATAATTCAGAAATTTGCAGAAGGGTGGTGGGAGAGTACCATAGCTATCCATATCTTCAGAGCATAAATGTAGAACTGTACAAAGAATTTCATGACTTTGGAGAGTCACCACACAAGAAATGGGTGACAACAACAAAATAATGTTGTATAACCAATTGGGCCAAATCAAGTGTGTCAAGAAGACATACAGGTGAAGTGAAGAGTTGTATATGGGTGTAATTTTTTGTGGGACAGGTTCCCATTTTTTGTATCTTTCTTTAGAGAGAGGAATGTTAGGAAAGAAGCTTAGAAATGTAAGGGTCAGGTTGGTAGGGTAGATTAGGAAGCAGACACAGACATACAGGACATACAAGACAGAGAAGGATAGAGATGGACACAAATGTTTGAGGGACTCACATGCTCTGGGATAGGTAGGGGACAGCAGAGGTGCACCCATGTCCAGCTTGAGAACAGTAAGAATCTGCACCCATGTCCAGCTTGAGAACAGTGAGACTATAGTCCTTAACCTCAGACCTGTCATCACTGTCTCCTATGTCACTTGCCTGGGTCAGTGCTAGATGTGGCATCAATTTAACAATATGATACAGGACCTTTTCAGCCCTGCAGGTTTGTGCAATGAGGCCCCTCTCCATTATATCTTCTACCAGCCCTGTCAGCTCCTGTCAGGTGACAAAATTCCTACCTCCACTGGTTCTGCTCCTGGAGGGTACCACTGCAACAGCAGCAAGGGCAGAGCTTCCTGACATACTCATACCAGGTGGGGAAGGAGTTATGGAGGTAATGATGTAAGGTTGTGAACCTGAAGTGCTGCCATCTGTGGACATATGGTGGGTTAAGTTGCAGGGGGTCTATATTACGAAGCCCCCCCCCCCCCCACACACACACACTTGATTAGTGTTTAAAGGTTTGTTTTCATTCCTACAGCCAAGCAAATTTTTTCTCAGGAAAACATTTGCATAAATGGTTGTGCTCAGTTATAAGGGTTCGACATTTATGGGTCGATGATTAGGTGTTCGATCACCTTAACATTCAATAACTTAATGTAGACCCAGCTGCAGTAGTAGGTCTACCTCTCTATGCTGTTGGTCATTTTGTTTTCAGCAGCAAAGTATGCAAACAGAAGAATTTAAAAACATATATATAAAAAATATTGTGAGATAAAATTGGAGAGAAAAATAGAGAGAAATAGAACAACGGCATGTCACTTTTTTTTCAGTACATTTTTTTTCAGTACATAAACAAATATGATAACTGACTATTGTACACTTTTGCCACATCCAGATATGATGTTGGAGGGAAGCTTCTAGCTTAGCAATGGGAGTGGTAAGCACAAAGTAGCCTATCTACCACAAGAGGAGTGGTTTCTGGCCCAGAAATTGTAGTTTATTGGCCGTTTGGGCAGTTTTTCCATCTATTTCAACTTTCTGGTTTAAAAGCTCGCATTTGCACTTGTTTCCCACCTTTCTTGTAACTAGTCTAGTCCAGATACAGATTTTCTGTAGCCAGGACTGTTTGTAAGCACTCAACCACCATAACACAACACTAATCACGAGACACATAACTCTCCTAAACAGTGTGCCACTCAACCAAAGCCCCTAAGGCAAAACAGCATGCCCAACAGATTAGTCATAGGTGACTCGATAGTGAAGCACACTAATGTTCCACTCACTAGGGTGAGTAAGGAGAAAGTAACAGTCACCTGCCTGTCATGTGCCAGGATCTGCCACATAGCACATGCACTCAAGTCCTTCAACAACAGGTACAAATATGACTCTGTCATTGTACATGTGGGTGTCAATGACCTGAGACATACCTCCCTGGACTACATGAAAAGGAACATTGAGGAGCTTTTGGATTATGTAGCCCAGGCAGGTATGATCCTAGCACTGAGCAACATCCCACCATCACCCAGAATGATACCACAGTACAAGCAGAAAATGACTGATTTCAACAATTCACTAAGCTTCTGGTGTCATTCTAAGGGGATCCAGTATCTGTCTTCCTGGCATGTCATGGTTGACAGACCTCGATTCTTTGCCAGAGATGGCCTGCATCCGTCACCCCTGGGCTTCTGGATACTGGCCAAGGCTCTTCCCACCCCTATAGCACCTTTTTTTAGGCGGTGTTCCAAAGACCAAATTACCACCGTAACAACTACAAACAAATGCAATTTGAGGGTCATGCTGCTCAACACTAGAAGTCTAAATCTCAAAATGCACTCTCTCGAAGCACTCCTTAAAATGGAGAACATTGACAGTTGTGCTGTAACAGAGACCTGGTTCAAAGCATCAGAAAGCATCCCTGCACTACCAGGCTATAAATCATTCCACACCTTTTGGCCCCAGAACTTGGGCCAAAGCTCCAAAGGTGGTGGTGTTTCCGTATTCATAAATGATGCGCACACCTCCAGACTGGTAGCCCAACATAACGCATCAGAGATATGTCAGGTGCAGCTAACATTGGGTAAGACAGCAGTTCAGGTCATAGCCTGCCATAGGTCCCCAACCATGTCCCAAGACTAACACTCCATATCCCTAAGCACCCTGGAGAATATTATGGTCCAAACTAACACTCTCATACTGGAAGACTTCAACTACCCCTCCATTAACTGGGAAAACTACTCATGTACCAATACACCTGCTCAATGTTCCCTGGAATTCATTAATTCCAGTGCCCTGGACCAGCTCGTTCTTACCCCCCACTAGAGGTAGCAACATCCTTGACCTGGTCACTACTAACATGGGCAACCATTGCTTTACACCAATAGTCAACTCCTCCCTGGTTAGATCCGACCACAAACTAATCACCTTGGAAATCCACAGCCCTCCCAACCCATCCCCCCACAAAGGTAACCACCATGAAAAACTTCTCCAAAGCTAAATTTGGGCTCCTATAAACAGAGGTTGCTAACTTCATGGCACCCATGCAAATGGAGAATAGTTGCACAACCACTGAATCATAAAACAATGCACTGTACGAAGATGTACACAAATGCATGGATGCCACCATACCCAACAAAATCAAGATGCACTCCTCCAAAAAAAGAAAGCCAATCTGGCGGTCTCCTGCCATAAACAAACTCTACAACAGTAGGAGGAAACTGGTGCAGAATAAGGTGAAGTCCCAAGACTGGAAAAACTCCCTTATCAGCCTCAACAAAAAGTTGAGATCCCTCATCAAATCCTCTGAAGTTAGCTATGGAAACAAAATTGCAGCAGATAGTAAAGACAACCACAAGGCCTTCTATAGTTATGTAAAGAATCTCCATGGCAATACCCAGATTTGCTCTGAGCTACTACACAATGGTACCTCCTATACTGAGCCAACAGATATTGCCAATATACTGGCCGACAGATTCCCTGCCAACTTTAACCCCCCTTCCCAAAAGGACCAATCACAATACCAGTAGATTGCCAGGCATCCAGTATTACTGCTGCTCAGGTTAAAACAGCACTGTCCAAGGCCAAGAATACTGCTTCTATGGGACCTGACAATATCCCTGGCTGTGTTCTATATGAACTACAGAGTGAACTGGAACCTCACCTGTGTGCCCTTTTCAATGACAGTCTCACCTCAGGCTTTGTCCCTACCAAATGGTGCACAGGTACAGTCATCCCTCTCCACAAAGGAGGAGTGACTACAGACGCTGGGAACTATCGCCCCATTAGCCTGACGAGTCTGATATGCAAAGCTATGGAACACATCATCATGGACCTAATAAACAAGGATATAGGGCATCTCCAAACTCTGGATCCCACACAGTTAGGTTTTGTAAGTCCAAAAAAACAGTTGAGTCCAAATAGGCTGTGCACACTTTTATTCCATAAAAACAGGTAAAATAGTGATAAAACTGTGAGCGCTTTCGGGATAACCCTTCATCATACAATGTAACAGATTTCATGAAATCTATTTAAATACATTTAAAACTACAACCACCAATCATCTCACTGTCCTCCTTTTCCTAAGGGCTAGTCTTAAAGGTATACATGTATTCAACCCTGAAGGATGTATTGCTGATAGTTCTATAATCCAGTGTAGACCATTGCATTCAGTGACATTCACTGTGCCCCCCCCCCTTCTACTCACATGAGTCTGCACATACAGAGCATTTTGTTCATCTTTCTGTCTAATGCTGTACAAGTGTTGTTGTATTCTAATTTTCAATTTACAATTAGTTTTCCCTACATAGTAACTGGGGCAGGACTGACACATCGCTATATATACCACATTTTCTGTAGGGTGGTCTGCATATAACTTAAATATATATTCCTTTTTGTTTATGGGGAGAACAAAGCTATTCTTATCTAATCATGAAGCATGTCTTGCAATGCCTACAAGGAAGAGTACCTGTTCTATCTGATGTTAACGTCGTTTTATTTTTATTTCTCATTCCTGGATCTTTCGGATCACTGTTGCATCTAAAACCAAAGCTTGGTTCATTGTCCACTATATTTCTGAGTCTATCCTCACTTAACAAGATTTTCCAGTTTTGTTTAATTATTTCGCAGACCCCATTAATATTGTTGCTATATTGTAACATAAGGCTATTTTTATTACTTCTTTCTATGTTACTATTTTGTATCATTGTGTTATTCTCATGGCTTTGTGTCTCATTAACTTTAAACCATGGTCTAGCCTTTCCCTTTCTATCTCTCTTAACTATTACTAGCCCCTCTTGCATCAGGTTATTTGTGTAGCCCCTTTGTACTATATGGTTCTGCAAACTCTCCAGCTCTTTTTCAAAGTTGGCCTCTTCTGTGCATTGTCTCGATGTATGTAAACCCTGTCCCACTACTATGTTTTTAAAAGTACGTCTAGGGTGCATACTTGAAAATTCTAGATAGTGATTGCTCCAACAATTTTTCTTATATAGAGAGGTTGACATACCAGTCCCACATCATTGAAGGATATGTTGTGTAAAATATATATATATATATATATATATATATATATATATATATAGAGCAATGTGTCAGTCATTACTATGCAGGGAAAACTAATTGTAAATTGAAAATTAGAATACAACATCACTTGTACAGCATTAGACAGAAAGATGAATGAAATGCCCTGTATGTGCATACTTCTAAGAATCCAACACACACTTTTAAGTTCATGGTTATACAGGTTACCCATGTGAGTAGAAGGGGGGGTGACACGGTGAATGTTACTGAATGCAATGTATACCTTTAAGACCAGCCCTTAGGAAAAGGAGGGCAGTGAGATGATTGGTGGTTGTGTTTTTAAATGTATTTAAATAGATTTCATGAAATCTGTTACATTGTCTGATGAAGGGTTATCCTGAAAGCGCTCACAGTTTTATTACTATTTTACCTGTTTTTATGGAATAAAAGTTTTCACAGCCTGTATGGACTCGGCTGTTTTTTTGGACTTACATTTTTTTGGCAAGCGAGTTCTTAAGGAGAGAATGAGAGTATTTTTATTTACAGTTTGGTTTTGTGAAGGGTAGATCATGCCTGCTTATCATGGTCAACTTCTTTGAGTCAGTCACCAGAGCTATGGATGAAGGCAAGATGATTCATACTGCCAACCTTGATCTGGCCAAGGCCTTTGATACCATTCCCCACTCAGGAATCATAGAAATACTCACTAAGCTAGGCATCAACCCCTATATCACTAGGTGGGTTTCAAATTGGCTCACAGATAGAATTCATAGTGCAAAAGTAGCTGACTCCAAGTCAGACTGCTGACCAGTCACGAGTGGAGTCCCACAGGGTTCGGTCCTGGGTCCTCTTCTGTTTGGTATCTACTTCTCTGAAGTCCAGACCAACACAAAGGGACTCTGGCTGACAAAGTTCAGAGATGATTGCAAGTTGGGAGCTATTATTAACTCACCAAGTGATGTTGACATCCTACAGAAAGGCCTCACTGTGACCGACTGGTGTCAGAACCATGGCCTTAAGCTCAATGCCAAAAAATGTGTCATCATCCCCTTTCGGAAAAACCCATTTCTCATGAATTACCACATCAATGGTAGTCAACTGAACACAGAAGGCATTATAAGAGATCTGGGAACACAGGTTGACAGCAACCTCTCTTTTAACCACCAAATTGCTACTGTGGTCAGAAAGTCCTTCTATGTGGCACATCTCATTACTAAGGGTTTTGCATCCAGGAAGAAAGAGGTCATTGTCTCCGTCTACTCTTCCCTCATTAGGCCAGTCATTGAGTACAATGCCCCATTTGGCATGTACCTCACTAGACATCTGCAACAACTGGACAGGATGCAAAAGTACCTCACAAAGAGGATCCTAGGCCTTAAACACTTATCCTATATGGACAGACTCAAAAAACTCCAACTATTCTCTGTCTCATATCGCCTACTTAGAAGCGATCTCTGCTTGACTTACAAAGCCATGCCTGACCCAGCTCTGTTAGAAATGCTACATCTAAAGAAATCCCAATCCCTCCGCACCACACACTTCAGAGACCTCAACCTCATTACCATAATCAACAGAACATGCTGGAGGGACAGATTAATAACCCAGAGACTGCCCATGCTATGGAATAGACTTCCCATACATGTCAGAGAACCTCACTGGCCCTCATCAACAGAAATCTTGACAAGTGGATGGGAAATAGAAAATTCACCCCTTGGATCACTCCAGTTGCTCTACTTGATAGAGGCACTGGGAGTTAAGGTTGGGTGGAAATAGAAAATTCACCCCTGGGATCACTCCAGTGGCTCTACTCGACAGAGGCACTGGGAACTGAGGTCGGGTGGCACAATGCCAGGGTAATCCTATGGGCTAGGCTTGTAAAGGCTCCAGGGCCATTAGCCTAGTACTCACCTATGAACCTATGATAGGGAGGTATTAATTTGTCATAAAGTAAACAAATCTCACTGCTAGGTTATAAGAAATAGTAGCCTTTATGTCCCTATGCCATTTAGCATACATACACGCATTCACATGTAATAATTCCACTTACCATAACTGAACTGTTCCTGGCATCCATTACTGATGTTAATATTTTAAAAATACTGTCCTGTAATAAAACGCAGTTGCTGCTTCTAGGTATGATACCCACACATGCACAGTTAAGCTGGTATTCTTATTAGCTAATGCAAGCAGCAAGAGCTATTGCAGAAGGCATGCATACTTGAGATCATGGTTGAGGTATGCCCACTCAAGATTCTAAGGAATGAGGGACTGAAAATACTTATCTTGGTTGCACTTGGACCTGAGGCATACTTGCCCTGTGCCTCTCTTGGGTGATTTAGTCTGTCCTGGTGCACCTCACAGTTTGCTGCTATTTCCTCTGCAGCTGTACAGTAGACAAAAAAGAAAACATCACATATGAAGGCATAATGGCTGTCTTGGCTGTCTTGGCTGTGTAATGCATGCTATATCATTGACTGTTGTTGGGTCAGTATACTTACACAACTGAGGGGTGCTTACAGTTTTGGATTCATACTCTCCTTGGCTTAAAAAGCCCTGCTTGAGCTTTTTCAGGTCACTGTAGTGGTGATGACATTTTTCCTCAGTGTGTGGAATGCCAGTTGCACTGGAGACAGCTTTGGTTAAGCTATTCCAACCCTCAGCCTTAGTCTGAGACATGGTATAATCCCCTTGCAGCAGACTATGGCTGTACAGCTTTGCAAGGAGCACCACAAAAATCCCAGACTCCTCAACACTCTGCCTTTTCTCTAAATTTACACCATTCTCTCCATCATCAAACATGTCTGCAAAAGTCAAGCTAATGAATTCATGTCATATGATCGAACTTTTAAAACATCAAACCCCACTTCAGCAAGATGAAAGCATCAAACTTCTTAATCATCAAAAGCTGACATCAGCGAATCTCACTACATCGAATAACAATACTTGGCCAACCACTGCAACATTGGCATTTTACTTGTAATTTTTGGTATGTATAACATGATGGGAATAAATATATATATTCTTTCCAGCTTACGTGCAGTTGTTGATCAACTATTGCTATTCGATGTGGTGAGATTTGCTGATGTCAGCTTTCAATGATTCACATGTTCCATGCTCTCATGTCGCTGAAGTGAGGTTTGATAGTTTAATTGTTTGATTATATGATATGTATCCCAAGCTAACAATATATGTCTGACTTGGTGCCCAATTCAGATCTTGAGTGCAATAGGATGTATAGCCTTGCTAACTGCATTTGCACAATTTCAAGCACATGGATCCTTTGGCAGACATATTGGCAGTACTTAAAATCAAATAGCACTAAATGTGTGAAACATGGTAGTGAGATTTATAGGTTCATAGGTTCCTAGGTAGGTACTAGGCTATTGGCCCTAGGGCCTATATAAGCCTAGCCAAAAAGGTACCCTGGCTTTCGCCACCCAAGAAAATGATTTTCCTGTGCCCCTGTCGAGCAGAGCCACATAGGTGATCCCTGGGGTGAATTTCCTCTTTCCCATCCAATCATCAAGATTTTTCTTGAAGAGTACTAAGGAGGAGCTTTGTTTGTTATAGATAGGTAATTTGTTCCAGAGTATGGGAAGTCTCTGGCAGAGGAATCTATCCCTCCAGCATGTTCTATTTATTGTGGTGACAAGGTTTAGGTCCCTAGAGCATGTAGCTCAGAGGGATTGGGATTTCTTTAAGTGAAGCATGTCCAACAGCTCTGGGTTTGACATAGCTTTGTATGTTAGGCAGAGATCGCCTCTGAGTAGGTAATATGCGATGGAGTAAAGCTGGAGTTTTTTGAGACGGTCTGTGTAGGGCATTTGTTTGAGGCCAGTAATCCTCTTTGTGAGGTATTTCTGTGGCCTTTCCAGTTGTTGTAGATATCTCATGAGGTACATACCAAAAGGGGCATTGTACTCTATAATGGGTCTAATGAGTGACGGGTAGAGGGGAACAATGACTTCTTTTTTCCTGGATGAGAAACCTTTTGTGATGAGGTATGCCATGTAGAAGGATTTCCTGACTACTGCGGCAATGTGATTATCAAAGGAGAGACTACTGTCCACCTGTGTCCTAAGGTCTCTTATCACACTTTTGGTGTTAAGTAGACCTATGTGGTAGCTCATGGGTACAGAGTTTTTACCAAAGGGGATGACAATGCACTTTTTGGCACTAGCTTGAGGCCATGGCTTTGACACCAGGCATCTGTCTCAGTGAGGCCTTTTTGCAGGATGTCCACATTATTATGAGTTTCGATTATGGCTCCTAGTTTGCAGTCATCTGTGAACTTTGTTAGCCAAAGACCTTCTGTGTTAGCCTGCACTTCAGAAAAGTAGATACCAAAGAGGAGAGGACCCAGGACTGAACCCTGTGGTACTCCACTTGCACAATTTCAAGCACATGGATCCTTTGGCAGACATATTGGCAGTACTTAAAATCAAATAGCACTAAATGTGTGAAACGTGGTAGTGAGATTTATAGGTTCGTAGGTTCCTAGGTAGGTACTAGGCTATTGGCCCTAGGGCCTATATAAGCCTAGCCAAAAAGGTACCCTGGCTTTCGCCACCCAAGAAAATTATTTTCCTGTGCCCCTGTCGAGCAGAGCCACATAGGTGATCCCTGGGGTGAATTTCCTCTTTCCCATCCAGTCAAGATTTTTCTTGAAGAGTGCTAATGAGGAGTTTTGTTTGTTATAGATAGGTAATTTGTTCCAGAGTATGGGAAGTCTCTGGCAGAGGAATCTATCCCTCCAGCATGTTCTATTTATTGTGGTGACAAGGTTTAGGTCCCTAGAGCATGTAGCTCAGAGGGACTGGGATTTCTTTAAGTGAAGCATGTCCAACAGCTCTGGGTTTGACATAGCTTTGTATGTTAGGCAGAGTTCACCTCTGAGTAGGTAATATGCGATGGAGTAAAGTTGGAGTTTTTTGAGACGGTCTGTGTAGGGCATTTGTTTGAGGCCAGTAATCCTCTTTGTGAGGTATTTCTGTGGCCTTTCCAGTTGTTGTAGATATCTCATGAGGTACATACCAAAAGGGGCATTGTACTCTATAATGGGTCTAATGAGTGACGGGTAGAGGGGAACAATGACTTCTTTTTTCCTGGATGAGAAACCTTTTGTGATGAGGTATGAGGTATGCCATGTAGAAGGATTTCCTGACTACTGCGGCAATGTGATTATCAAAGGAGAGACTACTGTCCACCTGTGTCCTAAGGTCTCTTATCACACTTTTGGTGTTAAGTAGACCTATGTGGTAGCTCATGGGTACAGAGTTTTTACCAAAGGGGATGACAATGCACTTTTTGGCACCAGCTTGAGGCCATGGCTTTGACACCAGGCATCTGTCTCAGTGAGGCCTTTTTGCAGGATGTCCACATTATTATGAGTTTCGATTATGGCTCTAGTTTGCAGTCATCTGTGAACTTTGTTAGCCAAAGACCTTCTGTGTCAGCCTGCACTTCAGAAAAGTAGATACCAAAGAGGAGAGGACCCAGGACTGAACCCTGTGGTACTCCACTTGCACAATTTCAAGCACATGGATCCTTTGGCAGACATATTGGCATTACTTAAAATCAAATAGCACTAAATGTGTGAAACATGGTAGTGAGATTTATAGGTTAGAAGGTCTTTGGCTAACAAAGTTCACAGAAGTTCATCACAAAAGGTGGTACTCCACTTGTCACTGGTCTGAAATCGGATTTGGAGTCTGCTACTTTCACAGTGTGGGTTCCGTCAGAGAGCCAGTTGGCAACCCATCTTGTGACATAGGGATTTATACCTAGTTTAGTGAGTTTATCTATAATTCCAGAGTGGGGGATGGTGTCAAAAGCCTTGGCGAGATCTAGATAGGCTGTGTGAACCACCTTACCCTCATGTACGGCTTTGGTGACTGCTTCAAAGAAGTATATCATGTTTAGGATACATGATCTGTCTTTTACAAACCTGAACTGGGTGGGATCCAGAGTTTGGAGATGACCAATGTCATTGTTTATAAGTTCCATGATGATAAGTTCCATGGCCTTGCAGACCAGGCTTGTTAGGCTAATGGGGCGGTAGTTCCCGGGGTCCGTGGTGGCTCCCCCTTTGTGGAGTGGGATAACTGTCACTGTGTGCCATTCAGTGGGTACAAAGCCTGAGGTGAGGCTATGAGTGAACTTGGTGCTTAGATGGGGTGCCAGTTCATTTTGTAGTTCATGTAGAATGCAGCCTGGGATGTTGTCAGGTCCGATGGATGCTGTGTTCTTGGCTTTGGAGAGTGTGGTTTTTACCTGTGCAGCCATGATTACAGGAACTTTGCATTCTTCCAGTATAGAGATGGCCCCTTTAGTGGGTGAAAGGGGGGTAAAGTCAGCACTGAACCTATCTGCCAGGATGCTGGCAATATCAGTTGGTTCTGTATATTTAGTGCCATTGTGCTGTAACTCAGAACAGATCTGATCTGTTCTTGACATAGCTATAGAATACTTTGTGGTTGTCTTTAGAATCAGTGGCAATTTTGTTTTCGTAGCTAGCTTTGGAGGATTTTATGAGGGATCTCAGCTTCTTATTGAGGCTGACCAGGGAGTTCTTCCAATCATGGGATTTTACTCTTTTTTGCAAGAGTTTCTTTCTTCTGTTGTAGAGTTTGTTTATGGCAGGGGACCACCAGATTGGCTTCCTTTTTTTGAAGGATAACATCTTGGTTTTGTTAGGGATAACACGATCCATGCACTCATGTAAGTGCTTATAAAGTACATTTTTGTAGGATTCAGCAGTCGTACCTCTATTGTCCATCTGCATAGGTATCATGAATTCTGCCATTTCTGTCTTAAAAAGCGTGAAGTTGGCTTTGGAGAAATTTTTTACGATGGTTTCCCTAATGGGTGGTGGGGGCGGGATGTGGATGTCTAGGGTGTTAGCTTGTGGTCAGATCTGACCAATGAGGAATTGACCTCTGGTGTTGAACAGCGGTCACCCATGCTGGTAATGACCAGGTCTAGGATATTGCTGCCCCTGGTGGGAGTGTGGATAAGTTGATAAAAGGCATTGAAATTTATGAATTCCAGAAAATGTTGAGCAAAAGAGTTTGTACATGAGTAGTTTTCCCAGTTAATGGCAGGGTAGTTGAATTTGCCCATTATTAGGGTGTTGGGTTGTACCTTAATATTTTCCAGTGTATCAAGAAATGAAGAGTGGGAATCCTGGGGCATGGTGGGGGATCTGTAGCAAGTTACATTTGGATTGCGGTCTTGGTGAGAGTTAGTTGCACTTGAATAATCTCAGATGCATTATACTGAGCAACTAGCCTGGAGGTGTGGATATCCTTAATGAATATGGACATGCCTCCACTTTAGTGTTTCGGTCCAGGTTAGGTGGCTGAAAGGTGTGGTATGAATTATAGCCTGGTAATGCAGGAGTGCTTTCTGGAGCATTAAACCAGGTCTCTACCACTGCACAGATGTTGATGTTCTCCATTTTAAGTAGTGCCTTGAGTGAATGCATTTTGAGGTTTAGACTTCTAGCATTGAGCAGCATTACCCTCAGATTTTGCTTGCTTGTACCTGTTACAGTTTTGAATTTGTCATTTGAACCTTGCCTAAAAAAAGGCACTAGAGGGGTGGCAAGAGCCTTAGCCAGTATCCAGAATCCCAAGGGCAACAGGTGCAGGCCATCTCTGGAAAAGCATCGTGGTCTGTCGATCATGTCATCCCAGACATACAGATACTGGATCCCCTTAGAATGACACCAGAAACTTAGCCAATTGTTGAAGTCAATCATTTTGTCCTTGTACTGTGGTATCATTCTGGGTGATGGCAGGATGCTACTCAGGGCTAGGGTCATACCTGCCTGGGCTACAAGATCGGAGAGCTCCTCCAAGTCTCTTTTCATGTAGTCCAGGGAGGTGTATCTCAGGTCATTCACACCAACATGGACAATGACAGAGTCATATTTGTACTTGTTGTGGAGTGACCTGAGTGCATATGTTATGTGGCGGATCCTGGCACCCAACAGGCAGCTGACAGTAACTTTCTCCTTGTTTAGCCTGGTGGGTGGAACATCAGTGTGCCTGACTATAGAAGCACCTATGACTAGAGTGTTGGGTATGTTGTTATGCCTTATGGGCTGTGGTTGACTGGCACACTGAGTTTGTGGGCTATGTGTCATTTGGGTTGTGTTGGGGGGTGGAAGTTGCTTGCATTTCTGCATTGGAGGTCTCTGTTGCTTGAGCAGATTTTTATTGAGAGTTTCCATGAATGTAGGTGTGTGTTTTGTGTTGCTATGTATGTGTTTTGGTGGTGTAGGTTTTGAGGGACTATGTGATGATTGTGGTGTGGTGCAAGTGTTTACCTTCTCCTCTTGAATGTCTATTCCAGTCTTTGGTGAAGAGAGGTTTGCTTCCAGTTTGGGTATATAAGTGCATCTCTCACAGGTTGTAGTGTTAGGTGGTAGGAGGAGTGGGTTGTCTGTGTACATGAGGCAATTACTGCATTGCCCCAGGATGCCCAGATTCATCAGGTAGACAGGAGAAAACACAAAGAGCTGACCCTAAGACATGTCTGGATAGGTACTTATTTATTAAGTACTAAAAACTGTTTTCCTCTAGACAAGTGAGGGAAGTTGAGTGCTGTAGTAATTTGTAGCTTATTTAGTGCTTACAATGAGTTTTGAACAAGTGCTGAGCTCAAAGAAACTGATTTGAGTGCTAAAACTAAAAAAAAAAAACTGGCTAGTTCTAAGCGAAAATTTGAAGAGCAGACTTTATGGCGCTGGGAATAGCTTAACCCTAGCTTAGCAACGATGCATAGAATGTATTTTTTTTATATAACAGTAGCAAATGAGCAAACTGATTTAAACAAATTAACCAATTAACCAATAAAAAGCTAAAAACTTAGCCCCGTTCCAGCAGTCTTTGATTAGACAAGTTCTAACTGCAAAGTCCTGCCACCAGGATGCAGGGGAACCTTCTCCAAAAAAAAAAAAGGTCTTGATTAGTGCTCAAGTTATACAAACAAAGCTAGATTCAGCAGGTCTGAATTTAATCTATGCTACAGCAAACAAGGTGTAACAATTTCAGAAGGAAACAATTCAAATAAGCAGGCACAATAATCCTTTAACCAGAATCTCCCAGCTCAGAAGGGCAGAATCTACCCGCTCCTCCCACAAGAGTGCAGACCACATCTTCTTTATGTAAAATAACTGGCCTGAATCCCAAATGCTTAAATAAGAGCTTATATGCTTTTAGAATAACAGACACTAAGCCTTCAATCAGCAACTCCCAAACTTAGAGGGATGTAAGCTACCTGTCCTGCCACAACAGTGCAGACCACAAACCTTAATGTAAAACAACTGGTCTGAAGCCCAAGTGCTTCAACCAAAGGCTTAAAATAACAGTTACAATTTAATCAGGCTACTAACAAGCAGTAATAAATGCAATAGTAGGAAGAAACACAAATACAGTAAAAGCAGATGAATAAAGTGCATTTTTTATATAACAACAGAAGACAAACAAACTGATTTAAGCAAATTACCCAATTAACCAGTAAAAAAGGTCAAAACTAAGCCCTGTTCCAGCAGTCTTCAATCAGACAAGTTCTAACTGTACACTCCTGCCACTAGGGTGCAGGGGAACCTTCTCCAAAAAAGATGGGCTGGATTAGTGCTCAAGTTATACAAACAAAGCTAGGTTCAGCATGTCTAAATCTAGTCTATGCTACAGCAAACAAGGTGCACCAATTTCAGAAAGAAACAGTTCAAATAAGTAGGCACACTAATCCTTTAACCAGAATTTCGCAGCTAAGAAGGGCAGAATCTAGCCTCTCCTCCCACAAGAGTGCAGACCACAAACCTTCTTAATTTAAAATAACTGGCCTGAAGCCCAAGTGCTTAAACCAGAACTAATACACTTTTAGAATAATGGACACTGAGCCTTCAATCAGCAATTCTCACCTTAGAAGGATGTAAGCTACCTGTCCTGCCAGAACAGTGCAGACCACAAACCTTCTTAATGTAAAACAACTGGTCTGAAGCCCAAGTGCTTAAACCAAAAGGCTTAGAATAACAGTTGCAATTTAATCAGGCTACTACCAAGCAGTAATAAATGCAGCAGAATAAATACAATTGAGTACTTTTAAGAAGGGGCAAAAGCAAAATAAAGTGCAATTTTTTGTGCCATGTGTGATGCTCAACATATTGACATGTTGCAATGTTCAGCAATAAAATGCTAAACAATGGCTTGGCTTGTAATCCTTGATATTTGGAAGGATAAACAGGATTAATTCTGATATATTCTGATGTTCGGACTTTTACAGTGTTAAAATTGTGTTTTATCAGCTGGAAATCTAACCCATGGGATAAATAATGCAAAAACTGAAACATAGCCTAGCAATTCTCATTGCCACAGGAGAACTTCCTTTTAAGAATAGTAATTATAGATATACTAATTTCAGAATGAATGGAGATGCATTTCAGACAGGTCTGTATGTATGTGTGATTTTAAATAGTCTTTGCAATGTATTGTTATAAAAGGCAATATTTCTATTTGTAAATATATTTCAGAAGGATGGAGTTGCATGGCCTAAGTAATACAGGTTGGGTGGGGTATGTTGCATACATTAATACTTCACAAGACATACTGTGTTAAATGAATAGTAAGGATATGTGATGAGTCATGATGAATATAACAAAAGTATTGTACCCATTCTCTACACATGCAGGTGCTTTTTAAATTAAACATCATCACTGTCATGTTTAAGAAATTGTACACATATTATTTTGAGATTATATGTGAAGCATTGATGATATATGCTAAACAGAAAAGTTTATGCAAGGCAGACATTACTGTTACTCTGCTTACAATAAACATGTTTATCATTCTCATTTGTGTTTAGGTTTACATTCCTAAGCAATACACGAGGAATGAGATTCTGGCACCCTTTGTAAAAACATCTTCTAGCTGAATTTGAACCATTAATCATCTTTATAGTTTATCTAAGCTCACTACACTTATATTCTATGCCACAGAGATAGGCGTGTGACAGGTTGAATTTCTCCACTAAGTACTGACCAGAATGCTAATAAAAGTACACCATTGTCAGGAATGTGTGTGCTATAGAAGACAACTCAAATTACATTTTTCACTTTTTTCCTTAGGCAGTGAACCATATCTGCATGCTATTTAGTGGAGCACAAATGCAAAAGGCACTAGAAATAATAAATGGTGGAGAAAAAAGCTGACAGTAAAAGGAATTCAACCAATGGGTATATCTAACACTAACCAGAGCAAGATATGCTTTTAAGTGACACATTCATCCTTGTCATATCTCCTTGCAACATCATAAATGTACTTCGTAGAACACATTAACAGATCTGTAGTTAATGGCAAATAAAGTGAAAGTGGGCAGGCAACAGCGCACATGCTGTTAGCAATACTGAGAATAGTTGAGTTTTACACAACACAGTGATAAAAATAAATGTGTATACATATGTATTCATTCCCCCTCTTTAAAATTAATAACTAACTGCATTAGAACCCTGTATCATCAGTCTTATTTCTCTCAAGTCACTTTACTTATACCTTGTGCCACAAGGATAGTAATTTGAGATGTGGAATTTATACATTAAGTACTATCCAGAGCACTGACATCAATGCATAATTGCAAGGCATGTGTGCACTATAGGAGGCAGCCCAAATTGATTTTTTCACTTTTTTCTTTCCCGATGAAATGTATTTGCTCCCTGCTCAGCAGCACATAAATACAAAAGGCAACAAAATAACAAATGACATGACATTGTAACAAAAGTAAAAATTAAATATGAATACTACTTTCATAATTGGCTTGTATCATCATAACTTGTATTGCACTTCAGACTAGTTCAGGTAATGGCAACATTCATCTTGCTCTTAAATATCTGTTCTCATGCTTTAGAAACTATGTTTGATATCATGCATAGGAAATGTCATTAGCAAGAACTATAGATGATTTTGCTAATGCACTGGTAACACCACGTCACAAGGACTATAGGTAACATAGTCAGCATTTTTCACATATAGTTAGGATGTGTAAGTCATCTTCTCAAATGTGGTTCAATTCTTGCAGCTGACACCATTATCAAAACTATCCTAATGATTTGAACCTCACAACAAATCTGTGTTTTCTCCAAAGTCAATGTATTTATAGCTTCTGACACAGACACAGGTAGATATCAGGTGCATTTTATGCAGTTATTATCATTTGGAATGCTGACATCCTCACACCAATGCCAGGCTCATTTGCAATATTGTCTGCAATCTAAATTACATTTTTCATTTTTTTCCTTCGGTAGTGAACTCTGCTTGTGCCCTGTTGAGCAGCAAAAAATGCAGATTGCAAGTTAAAAAAAGAATATATATTGAGAATAATTGAAGTATGATCTCTAAACAGGATTCAAACCCTGCATCATCTGTCTTATTTCTCTCAATTCCCTTTATTTACATCTTATACCTGAGAGTTGGACATCTGTCAGGTACATTCTGTACAGTCATTACTGTCCATGGTGCTAAAGGCTGACACCAGGCTTACTTCTGCTACTAAAGGGAAGCCAAATTAAGTTTTTCACTTTTTTCCTTAAGACATGAAACTTGATTGTCCAATGCCAAACGACACACCAATGTAGAAGGCAATAACAAAAAAATATTTAAAATTTGTTTTTGATAATTGAAAGGAATATGAAACGAATAAAAGTGTCAATGAGCAGAGCTAGTAGTGCATTACAATAACACATTCAGTCTTCTCACATCTCCTTGCCACATAACAACTATAATTTCAGTCTCACAATATCAGGACTTTAGATAATGCCATGGTGATGGCAAAGGGGATGTGGAACAACAGAAATACTATCATTTTTGACACACAGCACACACAATAGCGACATCATTTAAAATGATGTATCTGTCTGTCAGGTTTACTATCTGGGAGATATGTTGATGTAATCCATCGTATGTAAGACGATTCTTCCCGTCATGTTACTTCTTTTGTGTTATTTCAACTTACAAAGATTCAGATTCCATCTCCTCCATATTACATGTCCATAGCAATACTGAGATTACTTGTTTCCCACCATAATGCATCCGTACACCAAAATGTGTGTCAATATTTACTCCCTCTGTAAAATGATTTGTAAACAAGTTTCATACTCCACATCACCTCAACTGTTTCTCTAAGCTCACTTCATTTACACCTTATGCCACAATGGTAGGTATGTGACAGCTTGAATTTCTTCACTCAATGCTGTCCAGACTGCTGGAGAAAGTGCACAAGTGTCAATCTCAATTGTGCTACTGATTGCTTTCCAAATTATATTTTGAAGTTTTTACCTTAGGAAGTGAACTACCATTCACTGCTACTGACTGCTGCCAGTCAATTAAGTACAATGCCAAATGGTGTGCAAAGCATAAATGAATATTTAGGGTTTTAAATGGATATTTCTGATGTTTCCTTGACTTTATTATCTTGCAACAGTAACCTGCATGGATTTGAAACATCAAACCAGGATATTAAGAACAATAATTTGAGATTATTTCCCATATTTACCACAGACACAGAATTATATTAAAAATGGGGAAAAGTGTTTAGATGTACTCAAAATGTGACTTTGTAGTTGTCCTTTCCCATTTACCTGTAAATGTCTGGATGACTGGAATATTGGCCACAGTTAGGATACCCATGTATTTACACAATAGAAAACAAAGAGTGGAAACAGTGCAGCTGTATTCTTCTGTTTATTTAGGGTGCCTTATTCTCTTGTGTATGCTTTTCTATGAGCAATGCTGTTTCATTGTTATTTCATGTTGTATTTGAATCAATGATTAAGGTACTCCCTTGAATACATGCAACATTTCATAGTAAGAGGCAGTAACTATGGTCATGAAAACAGTATTTTAATGATAGGAATATTGCTCTCCTAACTAAATCAATGCAGTTTCAGACTTTTTAGTAAGTCTCTTTTCACTGACACACCATCTGTAAGTGCACATCAAAGAGGGGACTGTGAAACACTGATTGTTCCTGCAGTCAGACTAATCATTGACACCAACAAGCCATTAGGAAGTAACACTTCTCAGTGCTCATCCTTAGAGTGCTAGGTTATATGCATGCATTTGTGTAGCTCCTTACACCATGTTACCTTCCCTGCACTTACCAGATATTGTGGTATTTAGAAATGCTAATGATTTAACACCTCTTTTTCATACGCACATTGCTCAGAGGGCTAAATCTGCAATATATAAAGGCAATCATGTAGCTAAGAGACTTGTGTCATAGTGGGGAGACTGTTTGGATACAGAGAACTCAATACTAGTCCATGTGAGGGCAAGGTGCCACACAGGAGGGTTGGTAGAGCTGCTGTCCACCCTCTTTCTGATACTGGTTTATCATTAGGTTCCACCAGACATATGTGTGAGGCAGTAATGGAGGCACAGGACAGTGGTTGATTGTGTTCATGCAGACACACATACACATTGAAAAAAAAAGCTTGCTCATACCACCTCTCACACATGCAAGCTATTTAAACAGTACTATTTAGTGCTATATGTCTTTTATTACTAGCCCTGACCATTGTATACTTTAGTAAGTAAATGTGTTTCTTACTCACACACACACTCAAATCTTTGGTGTCAGCCTTGCTATCCTGCCCCCCCCCACCCTGTGCAAATGATGATGATTGTGCCCTGCACTTTGTACATGTCTTTGTGACTTATTGTTGCATGTATGCCTGATGGTCACAGTGGGTAGCTACTGTCTGCTTACTCACAAACTTGTATTTATCAATATGTGCTGCAAAAGAAAAGGTTTTGATTTCTTGTTCCGACTGATTTGTGAATGATTGTTTATATAATTGCTGAACCTCGTTGTACTTCACTTATTACTGTAAAGTAATATTGTCGATGCACTAAGTATTTCAGTCTTGCTTCTTGCTGTACTTGTGCAAATGATGGTATAATTGACCTGTTCCACGGTTTATAGATGGTGGTGAAGTGAAATGGTTGATGCAAAGTATTGGGTAGACTACACAGCTGTATATTGCAAGCATCAGTCATATAAGCTATTATTGACGTGTACACCTCAGATAAAAGCTCTGCTTTTGGGCATATACATATTTTCATATGAGAGTACTTGGTTATATAAAATAAAAATTTTGGTTAACATTTTTTTTATTTCATTACGGGATCCACCCTTACCTTGTCATTACTGCAGTTACAAATTGTGTCCTTGGGGGTTTTCCCTGTGTGATGCTTTCAGAACACAGCCATTGCATGGTTAAGTAAAGGTTGTAGAGTTTAACAGGCAACAGTTGTCATATTTGTATGTGTGTGGGATCTTAGACTTTGACCTAGGTAGTGAGTGTGTGGACTATCCTTTGTCTCTTAGCCAGAGTCAAGGAATATTGTGCATGCCTCCATCTGCCAGCACCATCAACAACTGGTGGTTCTCCCTCAGACTACTCATCTGTATCTGCTGCTGTCCCTGCCTGTTGTCCTTGAAACTGGAGTCCTGCCCCTTCTGTCCTTCTTGAAGCTGTTTTCAGGGAATTATATTGTGTAACTTGGCACAGACTGTGATTATTTGAGCAGACGTGCCAGAGTCATGCTACAGGGCATCTCATCATGTGTCTAGACACTGGAACCTTGATTTGAGCAATCTAAATACACGTTCTATGGCATGGGCTTCATTGTATCCTTGCTCAGTGGGGTTTCTCATGGATGTTATAAGTCAGAGCTCCAGTGCATAATCTGCATCCCCCACTTAATGCCCTTGTGGAAAGTCACCCCTAGAAAACTTTGTGTGCAGCTCACAGGTGTGCCATATGAGTGAGTCATAAAAACCTGGTTTAGCTACAGATTCATAGTAGATGATCCCTTGGGCATCACAGGCAACCCAACAGTTTACAGAGTGGTATCCTGTTATATTGATGTATCTCCTTCCCTGTTCACCAGGTGGGGCTTTTATTTCTATGAGTGTGTAACCTATGGCCCACAACACTTCAGGGAAGTGTGCTATTACATAAAATTCCTGCATGGTTCTTATTCTCTCCTGTGGGGTATGTGGGAAACAGATGTGATCCTTTGCATGTTGTAGCACTGCATTTAAAGACTAATGTTATATTTTAGAGGCTGCTGACTATGCCACTCCCTAATATATCCCCTGTGGGTCTCTGGAAAGTACCAGTAGCTAGTATATGTAATGCTGCATATGCTCTTGTTTCAAATGAACTGGGTTGTCTGCAATTTCTCTAGGATATGAAGCGGGGGTGGCAGAGGTTGCAAATTTCCACTAGTGTTTGCCTGTCCACACTACATCACTCTGCAACGTCTGTGTCATGCAGTCCATGATAAGTCAAATGGGGTGTAAACACCCTCCTTCTTCTTGTGTGGGGTCTGGCATTAGCAGCACCTTGATTTAAAGCCAGTTAAACATACAGCATAATGATAGCAACACCTAACTATTTTTTACTCGTGCCTGGATTCCAAAGGGTTTTGGAGTTCAGGACAAAAGTGAGCACTGAGTACATATGATTATTTTATAGCTTCTTGAATCACTCTGCCATGTTGGTTTAGTTAATTAGCATGCAATTCAGCTCTTTATGCTTTCATTTGCATATTCTGCCATTTGCCTTTCTTTTGAGGCTCGCCACAATGTGCAGAGCCATTTAATGAATACCAAATAGCAGCTGTTAATGAATATGGCCCCATGTGTTTTGATTTTTTAAAATTTCCCCCATGCTACACTGCTTTGTTGCCACTTCATTTGCTCTTTGATGCAATCCCTGTACATTTGCTTCATGTCTGTGCCCTGAATTCTACATGTCCAGCAGTTTGTATTCTCTTCTTGACATTTTCTGAGCAACCTTTTTGGAGTGAGGAACCAGAAATGCATTATACTCATATTTTTGATCCATTTGCATATCTATGCCTTCAGTGCACAGCAGCTTTCCCAATCCTCCCTCCATCCCTTATTATCCAAATCTTTTTTTTCCATTTTCCATTTTATTTGTATGTCAGCAACCACATATATGCTTTTCATTTCCATTAACTCTTTGTACAGTATATTGTTACACTCCCACTTTTTTCACACTTGCACATTTATGTCATGGTCTCCTTTGTTGGCACCTTTCTCTCTGGTTAAAGACCTGTATATGGTTTGTGGTTTGTGGTATATGGTTTGTAACTGTCCATATGCAAAGCATTGACTTCCTCTTTGATATTCTATTTGCAGATTCTTAAAAGCTATTGGATGTCTTAACCTTCTATCCCATATCCATATATCCATATATCCTTTTCAACTGTCCCTATTCTTCTTACAGAGGCTATTAATTACTAGAGAGGCACCTTCAGTTGCTTTGATAATCCATCTCCCCACAAAGATAATCTCATTCCTTTCCATTCTCTACCCAGACATTCCAGAATGTCCCTGCATATGACTCACTGAAATTAACTTCCTTTACTTCCTTTCATTCATTTAAACCATCTTCATGTAGCTTGACCCACTGGGCAAAGTTATGGGCTAATGCCTGCATCTCTATGCCTGTCAACCCCCATCCACCAACATTAGGCAGAGCTGTGAGTCTGTGTTTTCAGTTTTTCACTCTGGTTACTCAACATGGTGTTCAGTTATGTTTTACAGATCCTTTAGTCTCAGGTGGTGATATCTGATTGGAATATATCTCACCAGGTATAGGATGATGGGCATTATATTTGTGTTAGTTACATTTATTCTGCCAGGTAATAAGTTTGCCCTATACCTCCCTTGGATAAAAAGTCTACAGTATGTTTGCTTAACTTCATTAATTGCTTGGATATCATTGTTTTTCTCTAGTAACAGAATTCAGACATCAGCACATAGTCTGAACCAAGCTGTTTCTGTCCCTTCAGCCTTACCTATTTGTATGACTTGTCTTTCTTCAGTTGTTAGCTCTTTTTCACCAATACTAATAGTTATTGCTTCATATATCTGCTTATCTTAATTTTTGTTGATAGGGCCCTATTTAGTAAAACATCAAAAAAATGTGTTCAGAACTTCTGATGTAGAATTTACCCAGTTAATAAATCAAGTCCTCAACTCTCAAAGTAGAGAATATCCCGAAGGAAGTCCCAATCTACAGAGGCAAATGCTTTCCGGATATTAAAGTATTTGTCTGAAAGGCTTGGATGCAGTTTGGTAATTTCAACCAGTTATCAATAGCTTGTCTTCCAGGCACAACTCTGCTCTGCTCTGCTCTAACTGTGTGAATTTAGATACCACTTTATCTACCTTTTTAGCTAGTATTTTTGTTCCCCTTCTGCTTCACTCTTTCCAGCTACCTCCAGTGCCCCTACTTACTGCTGGGACTATCACCCTCAACTACTGCCTGCAGAATACCTCTGTTCTAAGACTTTGGCTAGCACATAATCTAATAAGCTATTCCACTGATGGCTTCCACTGGGTGATATTTTTTCATTAATGACATACCCCCAATATCCCCCTCCCATGCATTAACCTGCTATATCTAAGGGCTAGTTCCATCTGTGGACCAAACGTCTCCACAAAGACTGCCTAGACAGACACCTTCCCACTTGAGATGAGCAGGACCATCTTTTCCTGCCAGCACCTGTGATGCCTGAGCAGATAATTGAACAAAGACCAGCTATGCCATAGTTAGGGCTTTATCCCTCTGTGTCATGCTACTGGCCTTTTAGCTAGAATTTTGGCAAGTATTTTACATTCTGACTTTAATAATGAGATGAGTTGGTAGTCACTTGGGTTGGCTTTATCTCTTTTATATTTTTGGGAGTGTCACAGTTTTAGGGTACTAAAAGACATGTGCCATTCTTCCCTATACGATTATATACCCTAGTTAGAACTCCTGTCTTTGTAATTCCTTCCTATTTATAAAGCTATATTAGAAAGACATAGGTTCATAGCTAAATACTAGACCTGATGCTGTTCTGGGCCATTTTAAGCCTAACCAATTTCCCAAACATGAGAATAAAACCTTGTATGTTGTGTCTGTGAGGTAAACATCTTAACCATTATATCATATCCCAACACTCCTTGTCAGCCATAAATCTCCCAAGTCATTTGACTAATGCATGCTAGGAGATTGAACACACAACCCCTCATGTGAGCTTTAAGAAGGCTTGAAATCAGGACCCCTAGTCTGGAAAAAAACACTCTACCCACATGCCAATGAAACCATATACACCTGGTGCCCCACAATATATATTGATGGTATTACCAACTTTGTCAAACAAATTGATTTGTTTTATTAATTTCTGTCTGAATTGTCAAAATAGATCTTTGGGGACCAATCCAAAACCAGTCAACCATACCTTCCTGACCTCATCAAGACCACAGTTCTGTATAATATTCTTGAAAATCCTGTCTGATTTCTTCAGTACTACATATTTTATTAACTTTTTATGTACTATATCAGCTATATGCTATTATTATCTCTTCTTTTAAAGGTTTATGCAAGATAATTTGTGTTTCTTTCCCACCATAACACCAGGCATCCCCCAATTAGACATGCTTCTTCAGCTTGTGAGATACATAGACTTTACATCTGATATTTTAGAATATTGATTTCATTCTTCATTTTGGCTTTCACCACCTTTTATATTTGTCTTTGCATTTTTCACAGTCTCTCCTCTTTAAGCCTAGTTATTTGTTGTTCCTTTCTGCTCCTATCTTCTGCTTCCATTATTCATACCCCGAATGTCACCTTAGTTCAATCCCACCATATTGGCCCTATCATCTTATTCCACTCTCATCATATTGGCCCTATCACCTTAGTCTAGTCTGACTATATTGGTCATATCATCTTAGTCCAATCCCATCATATTGGTCCTATCAACACATTTTCTGCTTCATTATCTTGAAAAACTTGCGTGTTTCAGATTGTTCTTCTTTCCTGACAGCTTCCATTTACAGTGCAGTCTTGTCCATCCTCTTTTTTTGTCAGACTGTTTATCTACATATAAATCAAATACATGCAACACGTGGATGAATGAAATCCTATCATAGCCAAGTCACTAAGGGCTGCAATGTACATAGTTAATAAGCACAATAGCTTGCAGCTGCAGCTGTACTACACCATAACATTAAAAAAAACTGTTTAAGACAAGGTATGTACCCATGAAATGCACACAAATGCAGGGACTACTAAAACTGTCAATGTTATACAGGGGAGAAGCCTGAGAAATAAGGAGGGAGTAGCATTTTTGGATACAGAGTACAAACCCTTAAGGAGAATAGTAACATCATACAGAATATATTCATAAAGTAGCAGAAAGTATTATAAGAACTAAGCCAGCATGGGGATGGAGAAAGGAGATTTTGCCAATAGACTTGATTGCATGTATGATGTACAGGAAATATGCATATGAGGATGGAATTTCCTGGAGGAAATTGGCAAAAGATCCAAGGTATGGACAGCAAATAACTGAAGTGGGAAAGTGGGATTAGGCCAAGCAAAGTTTGGGCTGTAGGTTACAGACTGCCTTCCCTACTAGGGTCTGATAGCAGAGCATAGGCAAAGCGAACGGGATAGGGGAGTGCTAAGTGAAAAACCCACTATGGTAGAGTTTTAAGTAGAGTCCAGAACAGAAGCTGCTGTTAAAAAGAGATAATTAGGTATATAAAATATCACATAATTATAATAATCAATCAGATGATCTTAGAAAAGATTGGGAAGAAAGACCGGAAAAGCAATTTACTAAAGAGCAATGGGAGTGTATCTGTGTTGCACTCAATTATGCAACAAAGTCCAGGAGGTTTAGGATTTTTGCTTGGAAGTATTTTTATACCCCAAGCAGACGTCAGAGGATTTTCTTCAGGTAAATATTAAATGTTGGAGGTGTAATGGGAAAGAGGCAGGTAACCAGGAACATGTTTTTGGGAGTGTAATGAGTTGGCAGATTATAGAGATTAAAAATTCCCCACAAGAGTACTCTGTCAGAAATGCTGAGGAGCAAATGGCTGTAACTCAGGAATGATTCTTTGGAGCTTGGACACATTATCTGCTTGGCCTAAATATATTAAGAGCTTATTAAGTTTCATACTACTGTTTGCCAAAAAATCAATTACTAGAAAACAGAAATCAAAGTCGAAACCAATGGTAATTAAAGTACTGAATATTGTAAAGGAGACAAAAGAACCAAGGTGTGATCCTATAGAAAAGGAAAGCTGCAGAGTACATGCAAATAAATTGAATTTGTAGGAACAATGCATGCAGAATAATGTTCAGGAGGAGCAATGAATTTTAAGGGGAGACAGGACTTGAGCAATTTATGCTAATTTTTAAAAAGAAAGTAAATATCCATATAATATACATTGCATGAAAATGAAAAATGTTAATACATTTTGCTTTCTTTTCTATTAATATATGTATACCTATTTCGTAAGTGATAACTTAATAACGGTGTTTAAAAATGTTTATACTTTATGCCTATGATGTTGTGTGCTGGTTGATAAATAATAAAGTGCCACCAGCCAGATACATGGTGTGAAAAGATAGAATTCTATAATGCACTCCAGACAATCATGGTTTGAAGTGCGTTTTGGATGCAGGAATAGCCAACTGTCATGGGATGAGAGTAAATGAATGACAGTGGCTAACCCATCACAAGGAGGGGCAAAAATTGGGTTTTATTCTGCCATAAGAAAACCCTCCGGATGAAGGCCAAGAAATCCACTCAACGCTCCACAAACACAGGGGGCAACTAGAAACACATCCACTCCAAACACATAGCGCAGAGGTGTGTGCGTGTGTGTGTGTGTGTGTGTGTCTGTGTGTGTGTGTGTGTGTGTGTCTGTGTGTGTGTGTCTGTGTGTGTGTGTGTGTGTGTGTGTGTGTGTGTGTGTGTGTGTGTGTGTGTGTGTGTGTGTGTGTGTGTGTGTGTGTGTGTGTACTAGACCCAGCATTATGGGTATTATGCTGTCTTGATCAGCCAACAGAGGGACAGCTAAGGATCATTCAAGATCTCATACAGCCCTGTAGGATGACAGCTACATCTTCCTGTACTCTCCTCTCCCTCCCTAGAATTTTTTAAGTCTGGTTTAGGAGGAGAATCGTTAGGCCAATAGGTGGAATGAGTCTTCATAGTCAAAGAATGTATCAGAGGGTTCAAAAAGAGAATTAAAATGTGTGGAAAAACTATCTTATGCACTATATTCCTAAAATTCTATATAGATGACAACTTCACTGCAATTAGTAGGCACAATGAGGTATGAGTACATTGCTTTGATATGAATTTACTCAAAAATCAACTGATTCACTAGAGTAAGTCTTGGTCTCCCTCCTGTCCATGTATCCATACTTGGGGTAGAGGTGTAGTTTATTTTTATGTCCAGCTGCATCTCCTGATCTGATGCTCAATCCCAAAAAATATAGTTTACATGAATGTAAAGAGCAAAAAAAAAAAAAAAATATATATATATATATATATATATATATATATATATATATATATATATATATGTATTTTTTCCTTCTTTTAAACTGTGGAAAACTACCACACACAAAGCACTAAACACTCCGTTTTGACCACAAATGCAAGATTGCATTTATTTCTAAATGCTGGTATTCACTGAAGAGCAATCAGAATTATTGTACCTTTTAATTCTTTGAGCCCTAGCTATGCTACAGTCACCAAGCGAGTCAGTGTAATACAAAACAATAAAGGGAAGACATCAAGCAGTTACACATTAACGTCATTTTGTGCACCACAGGTTTACAGTAAAAAGGTGAATCTGCCCTGCTCCAGTTTAATGTTTCCTCCCTCACAGCTAATAACATTGAAAAGTCAACAGACATATACTACATGGGTAATGATTCACATCAGCTGAACCACTGTGAAACTGACCTGAAAAAAGAAACAAGCAATTGTAAATGATGTACTGAAGTATAATATATTAAACTTTGACTACTTTTCATTTTTTGTTTGGCCATATACCACCGATATTGTTCATGTTCATGATGTGTAGATAACTATATAATAAAAAACAATTATACAAATGACAAAAAGGTGTTATTTATTAGGACATAACTATAAAAAATCAATGTGTCCCAGTTTTGATCTTCAAGGAAGAGTTATGAATAGGTAAATAAAGTACTGTGCACTTAGGATAATATGAGCTGGGAGTCAGTAGTGGGCAATAGTACAGTACTACACTGTGGCTTGAGAGATAAGAAAAAATGGAGGAAGGCACTGCAGTGTTAGTTGCAGTCTTTGGATTACAGACGTTAGTGCATCATGGCAGGTGTCTGATGGGAACCATTGAGGGTAGGGTCTTTCATAGTCTCTGGGAGTGCATGCCTAGTGCCTACATAGGAAACTATGTCTTATAAGTTGTGAGATGAATAATCACCTGTAAGGGAAGTGCTGGCAGTTAGGACAGAAAAATGAGCTGCTTCCTGTGCCAAATATACAGGGTTTGTATCTTTTCACCCTCATTTTCCTACTCTATGACCTGGAACAAGTCACTTAACCAGACAATGCTTTAGGACAGTTGAGACTTTGGGCTAGGTTCCTTAATGGTCTCTTAGAATGTAAATAAATACTTATGAACTATACGTAAACAGACAGAAAATACCATACCATAATACTGTGCAGTATAAGGGGATGAACATGTTCACTGTGTTTCTATACTAGTAAAGGCTGGGTTGTAGTGTACAGTATGATACGTGGCATTAGAAAAAGCACAATACTGCCTGAAGATGCCATGTAGTGGTGATTTATAAGGGGAGTTACCAGTAAGTAAATGGGTCTGTGTGCCATGTGACCTCTCCAAGAGAGCAGTTCAGATGTTGAAGAGTCTACATGCTGGCGCTCTTCAGTCACTCATCTTGACAATGAATACTCTTAAATCTATACATATACTGCATGTTGTCAGATGTAAAGATACTTCCAGCACCAAATACTGTTTCCTACATGCCAGACTGTGCTTTTCCATCTTGTGAAGCAATTTTCTTCAGGATCAAATCTTACTTCTCAAGGATTCTCTAGCTGTGTCATAGCCATATGCGAGAGCATCTTTTTTTTATTTTTCATATAACAATTAATGAAAATGTTTCGTTATTTTTTCCTCATTTGTATATTTATAACATACTAATATTTCATATTATTGTACTATTGCCTAACAGATCAGTTTTGTAGGTCTCATGTGTCATTACTGCATGCAATAATTTTTGTTCTGCATATTTTACTAAGGTTGCTGAACCATGAGTTTTTGCTGTTGCAGCTCTTCATTTTTGATCCAGATGTCTTCATTTCAACAATTAACTTCTCAGAAGCTGCATTATAATTTATGTGAAAACTTAAAATCCTGGATTCAAAATTTGGGCTGTGTCTGACTGTGACTGGAATTACAGAGAAGGGAGAAAAGGATGAATGTAGTGTTCTTTCATGTCTCAGAGAGGCAGAGAAGTAATGAAGACAGTTAACATATTTAGCCTCAAAGAAGATGAAAAAGACAAGTAACCAGGGTAGAGAGAGATATGTCCAGCATATTTTGAGAAAAAGAAACCATTTCCATATGTATGCCATTCATTTTCACTTGAAATTAAGAAGTGTGAGAGTTAATAGATTTCAACGCAGATGAGGTTTAGCAGAGTGTAAGACTGTGAGATTGGAAACTTGCTTGATGCAGTAAGGAGAGGCAGGATTGTGCGTGATACCAATAGTGACCGAATTAGAGGCAAGATGTAAAGGAAGTGAGAGACATACACAGGCACGTGCACATGGCAGAAGGAATTTAATGAGTTTGCTGTGTTCTTGTCCTCTTTTCAGTGTTAGAATACCCCAAATGGACAAGACCTTCAAGTGGTACAATTTTTAATGACAGAAGGCATTCAACATGAATTTGTATGTTTGGAAGTGGCAACGATTGGGTTATATTAATTTTTTTAACATTTTATTTGCAGCATCTCAACAAGCAGCTGTACATGAAACAAGATAGTGGTAATGTCCAAGAATATTGTAGAGAAAATAAACAAAACATTAAAAACTTTAGAAACATTGCCTAAGCTATTCCAAAATTATCCCAAAGTTCTGCAATGGATATACCTAACATTAAAAACACCACTACTAATCAAGTGTATCAACTTATTTATTTATTTTATCTATTGGCATGTGTTACTTAATTGTGACATGGCTCAGTCATCTGCAATCCCTTATTACAGCACAGCATATGGAAATCTCAGAGAACAAGTATGACTTGCAGAGTTATGAAGTAAACTACTAGAAACTTCCAGGCTGAACAATATCGAGACTTGGGACAAGACATGACATTGTTAGAATATTGGAGTTACCAGATATTACAGAGGGAAATAATCCCAGATTTCAAAGCTGCAGAACTGAAAAAATATCTTGAACTTGGAATCTATATCTGTGACTGAACATGCTCCCAGAATAATCCTTAGACTGCCCAATCCCAGATATCCAGGGCAGTTAATATTTAAATGCCTTAATTACTCAGAAAAAGAAAATAGTATGTTAAAAGGTAGACTGCAGGGGAATGTCCTTAAAACAGGGGGTTCAGCAGGGAGGTTAGTGACAGCTTACATAACTACATACATTATTATTATTATTAAAAAAAAATAAGCTTTGGCTCCCTACCTAAGACACTTTATAGAACGAGGTTTCACAGTGCAGTTGAGATTCCCAGTATGTCTATACTGAGCAAAAGGCAATTAGGTGCATGCAATGAACACTAAGACTGAAGTGGAAAAATATATAAAGACTAAACCAGACATAAGAAAAAAAATGTTCTTAGAGATTACTGCAGGTACAGGGAATATATGATAAGCAACAGTGGGGAGAGACCTTTTGTTTGTGATTGCAGAAAAGGAATTCTCAAACACCAGTATGGATTGTGCAGCGTGCAAGCAGCTATGAGAATGTCAATGGTCTACTTCATGATACTATGAGAACAGTTGGAAGGCACAGTAAGTGGTTCACACCAATGTTTTTCTGTACTTTTATTTACCGAAATGAGGAGGAAATGGGATTATAGGAAAGTCATAAAAGGGAGAAAAACAAGCAGTGGGTCATACACAAGGACACAGAAAACTAGTAGTGGGGAGGAGAAGGATGGGAATCCTTTTTTGGGTGACAGGTATCCATTTTCTAAAGAAGGGTAGATGTAGTGTATAAGGGGAAGCCATGGGATGAAAAGAGGCTAGAGGTATGAAGGCAGCGGTACATCAGCCAACAAAAAAGACAGACAAACATCAATAGTGGAGGTGATGACAGAAAATGGATTCACTGACAGACACACAAAGGGAGGAAAGGTGATGGGGGAGGTTTAGACAACAAAAGGGGAGAGACACAACATAGAAGGAAGGGGGACACCAAGATGGGGGATATAGTGTGGTATCCCATTCCTAAATACACTGCTGCTCTAGATTCATGAAGAGGCTGTCCTCCCAACTGGGCTCTTCATCACTTCCAACTTCTGCTGCGTGATAAATTGTAAAGTCCTGTCAGTGTCACCAGACAGGAAAAAAGTACTACCATCTGGTAAGTAAGTAACAGACAGTACAGGGGACACTCTCTGATGCCTCCCCCATTGCATGACCTCTATCACCCAACAGTGAGACAGGCCATGATGCAGATGGAGTGTCTGGAGCAGATGGACCAATTTGATAGCAGGTTGGAGATCACTACCATACCACAGGTACAGCCATGGCAAATGCTGCAAAAATGGGAAAAATGGGAAAATGAACTTTTAGAAACAAAAATGTATATATATATATATATATATATATATATATATATATATATATATATATGGATTAAACAAGCAATACCACCTTGAATCCTGTTTTCTTGTTTTTAATAAGAAAGCAAGGTGATCTTTAACAAGGATCTTACATTAGAATTTATGACAACAGTTTGAGCATGCCATATGCTATCATTCCTGTACAACTGTTTTTTCCTATTTTTTTCGTTTGTTCTTCCTTACGGAAAGTGTTTACTACTTTTAAGGCTGGAAAACTACATTTCCTCAGTACTAGGTTTTGTCTATGCATGCACACACACACACACACACACACACACACACACACACACACACACATATATATATATATATATATATATATATATATATATATATATGTATAAGCATACACTTAACATCGATAAACATCAATTCACTTATGAGCTTGCTCCAAGGTTATTCCTCAGGGCATGTGCATTCTAAAACAATGTTTTTACATGGGGACAAGCTGTGCTGCACCCCTTCCTGCATGCTAATTGGAATTGTTAACTTCACACAATTGTTGACCATTAAGTATGTCAACAAAGCAGAGGTTGAGTTTAGCATGTCTCCTTTATTTTAAGCACTTCTAAATATATATATTTATATATATATATATATATATATATATATATATATATATATATATAGGTTTATGTTGATTCATCAAAAGACCACTTACCCAAATCCATTTTCACTGAGACGACTTCAACGAAACCTTGAAAAACCCAAATCACAAAGTACCGAGATTCTTTCACTGGGAAATGAGCCACTTGGTCACCAAGGTAAAAATCATAAAATGGACACAAATTAAACCCATCCAAGTGAGGGGCTTCACCCCCCCCCACACCCCCCTAACTAAATATACCAACTCTGAGATCACACTACACTGGGGAAAGGGGAAAGGTTTACCCTGGTGGTCAAGTGTTTCATTTCCAGGTGAAAGAACTTTGGTGCGTTGTGGTTTTGGTTTTTCAAGGTTTCATTGAAGTCGTCTCACCGAAATGGAATGAAGGTAAGTGGTCTTTCAGTAAATCAATCTCAAGAATAACTGCAGAACGTGGTAAAGTAATAACATGTATAAAATGCTCTAAAGATAAAAAACATGTGCAATCACAACATCAAAACTTTAATGATAAAGCTTTAGGATAGAATCCTTCATCAGTACAACAAATCAAACTAAGAACACATTTAAATACAAAAGTAAAATAGTCACATGATATCACATAGTCAATAAATTTCTTTAAAAAGAAAATAATTATCTCAAACACATTTGCCTATACTTTAAAATAGGTTTTAAAGAGACATTCTATTTATACCAGGGCCATGGTCAGCATTTAAACCTAAAATCCATTCATACTCCTTGACCTCCAATTTATTATTTAAATCTCCACCTCTTAGGTCTCTAAAAACCACATCAAAAACTCTAAATATATAAATATGGGTATCATCATTTTCATTTATATGTTGAGCCAAAGCATTCGTCAAAATCCCTCTCCGTATCTCTGATCTATGTTCCACCACTCTCTCCCTTAGCTTACAAGTAGACTTTCCCACATAAAATGCAGAACAAGTCTTACAAGTAGCCAAATAAATAATATTATCAGTATCACAAGTGGCATAATATCTTACATAATACATCTTATTAGTGACATGATGTATAAAACATTCATCTCTATTTATACAAGCACAACTTGAACAATTATGACAGGGAACAGTCCCAATTCTACTCGAAATTGTTCTTATTTGCTGATGAAAATCCTTATAACAAAGTCGCCTCTTTAAATTTGGACAATTTTTAAATGAAAAATTAGAGAAACGGTTAATATACTGAGCTAACTCAGGGAGGGTCAATAAAATACACCAATTATCCCTTATTATAGCTTCTATTCTTCTGCTAGCCCTACTAAATGTGGTAACATAAAACAACTTATTAGTCCTATCCCTAGCAGTAGTAATACGAGAAGATGTAGTAATAAAGTAAGGTTTCAATCTCTCATTTCTTTCAGCTAGAACGTCATGATAAGTACTTTCTAACAAGTGTCCATCATAGCCCTTTTCAATAAACTCCCCCATCATCTCCTTCAGCTGGATAGACAAAAGGGTATCATCAGTATTCAATCAAGAAACTCTAGTAAATTGTGCTTTCACGATTCTTTTAAATACAAATTGAGCATGCATACTCTGCCTATTAAGATATTTATTCTTATGTAATGGTTTCTTATACACAGTTGTATTCAATCCCTGTTGATTAATAAAAAGTTCAACATCTAAAAAGTTTATCTTCAGTTTTGAATAAGTCAACTTAAACTTTAAAAAATTAGTAGTACTATTAATGTGGTCAGCAGATTGTATTAATTCATGCTCATTGCCTTTCCATATAAGTTAAACATCATCCACAGATCTTCGCAAGAATAAAATACTAGAACCATACAAGGGGTTACTAAAATTATATTTATCTTCCCATTTTTTAAAGCGAGATTTTCATATGTATTACCCATCAGTGTGCCTATGGCTAGACCCGTTAACTGATGACAATAATTATCCTCAAATAAAAATAAATTATTATCCAAAACTATCTGTAGCAGCTCACATATAATCTCAATTTGTCACCCATTACAACTGCCTACCTCCACTAACAGCTTTCTTATAGCAGATATCCCATATTCCTGGGGGATCACTGTAAAAAGTGAAACAAATGTCAAGAGTTGCAAGGAAACAATTATCAATATCATTAAGTAAATACCATTAACGTAATTGAGCTAAAAAATCCCCAGTATCCCTAATATAACTCTTAACATATTTCAAGTATTCACTTACAAAATTCTGTAAATACAATGATATAAATTCAGTGATCCATCCCCGTCCAGAGACTATTGGTCTCATCGGGGGATTACAATGATTTATGTATTTTTGGAAAGCCATATAGCCTAGGTATAAAAGGCCAAGGCACGCTAAAATAATCAAACAAATCCAAACTAATATCACCGTTAATCTGCAAATCATAAATTAGTAAATTTACATCCTGTATACATTTCCGTACACGATTAATAGTAACATGTCTGAAAACATTAACATCATTAAGCGCATCATTCACTTGACCCAAGTAAGCATGTTGGTCTATAAGAACCACTGCACCGCCTTTATCAGCTTCTTTTATAATTATATCAAAATTGTTTTCCAGTCCCAGTAATGCCTGATATTCACTTGCAGTTAAGTTATAAAACTTACAGGGAAAACCTCATTCATATAATTTATGAAACTGACTTTCACAAACATCATGAAATGCTGTAATCACAGGGTGGCTAACAGGAATAAAAATACTAGATCTGTTGTTTAATGCAGGAGTGGCATTCAGAGAAGCACCAAAACACAACTTCAAATTATGACAAAATGTCTTTAAATCAGTCAAAACATTCGTCAAAGAGTCAGTCTTTGAAGGAATAAATTTTGTACCTTTATTTAAAAGAGTAATTTCAGAATCCATAAGGAGATGTGAGCTCAAATTCACAACCAAACTGAAATCAACAGGCTCTAGCGTTTGGTATGACTGCAGGTTTGTGGATGCCGATGGTAACTCCTTTCTCTCTTCCTTGTCTGCAGTCTCCCCCGGGAACACCCCTTTTGCTGTACAGTTACTTCTTCTAGTAACTTGGGGTTTATTACCAAGGAGGTGCCACGAAAATCCGTAGGATTAGAAGCTGTTTCCACAGTAACAGCTGAAGTTGAAGTAGACTGTTGATTTAGTTCCTGCGAGGTTGCAACAGAAGTTGAAGGAATAACAAAATCATTACCTGCTTGATTAACAGTGGTTATGTTAGTAGTAACCACATCAGTATTTACAGGTAAAAATTCATCCAAATCATACATAGAATTCTGCTTATTCGAAGCAGTCTTACCACTGGCATTAGAGCTCTTATTATTTTCCATTTTCCTTTTTTCATTTGGCCAAGAAAAAATATGATCAGAGCAGAAGTAACCAATGTCCCTATTCAGTTTATGTTGTTTTTGATGCTGCAGTTTGGTATCATAGGCGGACAAATGCTCATGCATTGACTCATATTGTGTAGCACAGTCCGAAAAGACTGGAGAATTGAGCAAGTCATTTTCCATCTGAACTATTTGTCTCTGCAGTTCTTGTCCAATATGAATAAAAAAATCATTCATCAGGGACATATAGTCTAAGCTTAATTTAATATTGAGCTCTTGCCACTTTTTTAAAATGAACGGGGTAAGCATTTTTATATGAAGGCATTTTTAATATAACAAGAGGGAGGAGCATAGGGTGACATACAAGAGTGGAGGAAGATGCACACAGATGGATTATATCTTATGTAGAAGGGCCAGTCTGAAGGAGATTGGAGACTGTAAAGTGGTGGCAGGGGAAAGTGTAGTTAGGCAGCATAGGATGGTGGTTTGTAGGATGACATTGGTGATCAAGAAGAAGAGGATGAGTGTGAGGGCAGCACCAAGGATCAAATGGTGGAAACTGAAAAATTGTGAGGTGATGTTCAGAGAAGAGCTAAGACAGGCACTGGGTGGCAGTGAAGAGTTACCGAATAGCTGGGTAACTACAGCAGAGCTAGTAAGAGAGATGGCTAGAAAGGTGCTTGGTGTGACATCTGGAAAGAGGAAGGAGGACAAGGAGACCTGGTGGTGGAATGAAGACGTACAGAAGAGTATACAGAGAAAGAGGATGGCGAAGAAGAAGTGGGATTGTCAAAGAGATGAAGAAACTAGACAAGAGTATAAAGAGATGAGGTGCATGGCAAAGAGAGAGGTGGCGTATAAAGAGTTGTATAAAAGATTGGACACTAAGGAGGGAGAAAAGGACCTGTATTGATTGGCTAGACAGAGGGACCGAGCTAGTAAAGATGTGCAGCAGGTAAGGGTGATAAAGGATAATGAGGGAAACGTACTCACAAGTGAGGAGAGTGTTTTGAGCAGATGGAAAGAGTACTTTGAGGGGTTGATGAATGAAGAGAATGAGAGGGAGAGAAGGTTGGATGATGTGTGGATAGTGAATCATGAAGTGCAGTGGATTAGCAAGGAGGAAGTAAGGATAGCTATGAAGAGGATGAAGAACGGAAAGGCTGTTGGTCCAGATGACATACCTGTGAAAGCATGGAGGTGTTTAGGTGAAATGACAGTGGAGTTTTTAACTAGATTGTTTAATGAAATCTTGGAAAGGGAGAGGATGCCTGAGGAATGGAGAAAAAGTGTTTTGGTACCGATTTTTAAGAATAAGGGTGATGTGCAGAGCTGTAGTAACTACAGAGGGATTAAACTGAACAGTCACAGCATGAAGTTATGGGAAAGAGTAGTGGAAGCTAGGTTAAAAGGGAGGTGATGATTAGTGATCAGCAGTATAGTTTCATGCCAGGAAAGAGCACTACAGATGCGATGTTTGCTCTGAGAGTGTTGATGGAGAAGTACAGAGAAGGTCAGAAGGAGTTGCATTGTGTCTTTGTGGATTTAGAGAAAGCATATGACAGGGTGCCTAGAGAGGAGTTGTGGTATTGTATGAGGAAGTCGGGAGTGTCAGTGAAGTATGTAAGAGTGGTACAGGATATGTATGAGGTTAGTGTGACAGCGGTGAGGTCTGCTGTGGGAGTGACGGATGCATTCAAGATGAAGGTGGGATTACATCAAGGATCAGCTCTGAGCCCTTTCTTATTTGCAATGGTGATGGACAGGTTGACAGACAAGATCAGACAGGAGTCCCCATGGACTGTGATGTTTGCAGATGACATTGTGATCTGTAGTGAGAGTAGGGAACAGGTGGAGGAGACCCTGGAGAGGTGGAGATATGCTCTAGAGAGAAGAGGAATGAAGGTCAGCAGGACTAAGACAGAATATATGTGTGTGAATGAGAGGGAGGAAAGAGGAATGGTGAGGATGCAGGGAGTAGAGGTGGCAAAGGTGAATGAGTTTAACTACTTGGGATCAACAGTTCAGAGTAATGGTGAGTGTGGAAGAGAGGTAAAGAAGAGAGTACAGGCAGGATGGAGTGGGTGGAAAAGAGTGTCAGGAGTGATTTGTGACAGACGAGTACCAGTAAGAGTGAAAGGGAAGGTCTACAAGAGGGTAGTGAGACCAGATATGTTATATGGGTTGGAGACAGTAGCATTGACAAAAAGGCAGGAGTCAGAGCTTGACGTGGCAGAGTTGAAAATGTTAAGATTTGCATCGGGTGTAACGAGGATAGACAGGGTTAGGAATAAGTATATTAGAGCATCAGCCCAGGTTGGAAGGTTTGGAGACAAAACCAGAGAGGCAAGATTACGTTGGTTTGGACATGTGCTGAGGAGGGATGCAGAGTATATTGGGAAAAAGATGCTAAGGATGAAGCTGCCAGGTAACAGGAAAAGAGGAAGGCCTAAGATAAGGTTTATGGATGTGGTGAGAGAGGACATGCAGGTGGTTGGTGTGACAGAACAAGATGCAGAGGACAGGAAGAAATGGAGACAGTTAATCTGCTGTGGCAACCCCTAATGGGAGCAGCCGAAAGAAGAAGAAGAAGAAACCCCATGGAATAACGTTAAGCTCAAGGTAAGCAGAAAAGCTATAATGTTGCTACTGCAAGTTTTTAAACTTCTTTACCTTGTTTTCAACCAAAGACATTTTCTGTTGTAAGGAACCAATATCCTTCCATGATGTTTCAGTCAAGTTAGTTGGTCCATCCTTTAAACCAAGTTGTCCAAGTAAAGGATTAGAACAAGGGTGGAGAAATGAACTAATCCTTTGAACAGACATACCGGAACTAAAGCTGTATAAAAAGCAATTCTTTAAATTTGGTACCCATGAGCTGAGGAAAACAAAGCCAATCCCAAAAACAACTGCAGAATCTGGTAAAGTAATAACATGTATAAAACGCTCCAAAGATAAAAAACACATGTAATCATAACATCAAAACTTTAATGATAAAGCTTTCGGATAGAATAATTCATCAGTACAACAAATCAAATTAAGAACACATTTAAATGCAAAAGTAAAATAGTCACATGATATCACACAGTCAACAAAATTCTTTAAAAAGAAAATAAGAAAATAATTATCTCAAACACATTTGCCTATACTTTAAAATAGGTTTTAAAGAGACATTCTATTTATACCAGTGCCATGGTCAGCATTTAAACCTAAAATCCATTCATACTCCTTGACCTTCAGTTTATTATTTAAATCTCCACCTCTTAGGTCTCTAAAAACCACATCAAAAACTCTAAATGTATAAATATGGGTATCATCATTTTCATTTATATGTTGAGCCAAAGCATTCATCAAAATCCCTCTCCGTATCTCTGATCTATGTTCCACCATTCTCTCCCTTAGCTTACAAGTAGACTTTCCCACATAAAATACAGAACAAGTCTTACAAGTAGCCAAATAAATAATATTATCAGTATTACAAGTGGCATAATATCTTACATAATACATCTTTTACATTTACTTTCAGTAAATCAAAGTAGACCCATATATATGTAAAAATATATGTATGTGTGTGTGTGTGTGTGTGTGTGTGTGTGTGTGTATATATATATATATATATATATATATATATATATATATATATATATATAGAGAGAGAGAGAGAGAGATAGACATGGATCTGTTTAATTTGATTGAACCATACTTAGTCAACATGCATAATATCGACAGAAATTTGTTCAAATGATGCATATCGATACACTACCATGGATGCACCGAGAATTAATCTTGCTCCATGCAAAACATAAAAAAGGCCTATTCTTCTATGTGGGGATTGTCGATCCCACACACCATATGGTTAGTTGACCAAATTGGGATGATTAAACAGATATCGACCGAAGTATGGTTTGACCAAAGTCATCAAAACCAGATAAATAAATAGATTTTGGTTGACCAGGTAAGTATATTGAATGTTAAGAAAACCAACAGCCCAAAGTAGATAGCGAAACAATAAAGTCTCAGGAACTAATGATAAAAACACTGTTTAATGCACACATACATAAACACTGTATACATACGTTTTCATTTATGCACTTCGTCAGATGTGGGTCTAACTGCCAAAAAAAAACTACATTATTAGCCCAGCTACTTCTGATGATCAGTATTACAGGTACCTACTGGTGTACTACACAGTTGCCAGGTATGCTACTATGCTAGGTAGTGAAACTCAAATGTCCCTGTTGAATGATATATCTGCAGGTGTGTATTGGCAGTGCAGGCATGGCCCAGGGCTGGGGGTTTATGGCTATGTGAGCAGGATGGTGATGTTGGATAAATAGGCCATAGTGTGTGTGCAGGTGTGCCTTGTGGGCTTGTTGTATGGGACAAGGTCAGTGACTTGCCTTGTTGTCTGTGCCAGTATTACTATTTATGCACCTGGAATGTCTATTATGCCACAAAAGTGTACACAATGTAGACAAACTATTGCTGCCAACAAAGACAGATATTAGCAGGTACTTGGCAGCCACCATAATGTAATTTGCAATGTCCCAGAGGGCAGAGCAGAGTATAGCACAAATGCCAATGTTATGCAAAGTGGCAATGGCGCATGCATGGGCATATGGTAGGGTGATGCATTGTCAAGATGCTGAAATGTGCCCCCTTTTCTTACATTCACATGGCCTGTAGAAGTGTTCACACAGCAAGATTGTGGCAGCATCCTTGTATACCATGCACCATGAGGTTGTGAGTATATCCCTCAGACAAAGAGACAGAGGCTGTTATCACCCTGCAAATAAGGAATCTGAGCTTCCCATAAATATGCAGGTTGTGCATGTGCATGTACAAAGCATAATGTATGTATAGGTTGTGTCACACTGTGCATAAAACCTTTACATATCTGTGCCATAGGTAAGTACACATGCTATAGCAGTCATCTTGTGCTGCATTGATTCAACAAAGTAATCGATAAGTAAAAAACACAAAACTGCCACCAAAGCTTTAGAACTCACTTGTCCTGCACAAAACAGATCCAGAGTAAAAAGGAAAACACCAGGACTTGGAGATGGCTATAAAATCCAGTATAATAATCTTTATTCGACACAAGCACATTCGTGGGTCACCTCACTTCTTCAGATGTCTAATACATTTTAAAAACAGCTCTTGGTTTAAATATACACCCTCTTGGAACACATGATTAGAACCCAGCAATACATTGTTCTGATGTGAACAAGCACTTTTAATTTAAAGCAACATTCCATAGGGTACATGCCATTAACTGGACTAGAAGTCTGAAACATATGTATATATATATATATATATATATATATATATATATATATATATATATATACATACATATATATATATATATATATATATATATATATATACACTTCTAAAAGACTATTTATAAGATATCTAGATCATAATTCAAATTTGCATAACATTTCAATGTACAATCACAAGCACAAAATGTGTCTGCATGTTTACATTTTCCACTTTTGTTCTTCAAAACACATACAAGCATGTAACAAGAAGTCAGTAATTTATTATATAAACAGTTCCACAGCACATCTTACCTAAAAAGCTGCCTAGACTTTAACTTAAGATGCAGGGGTATATATTCATTTAATCCATGACCTCTGTCAGCCCTTAGTCTTACTAGCCACTTAGCTTCAAGCTCTTCAGTGATGTTCCGTAGGTCCTCCCCTCTTATACTCTCATATGTTCGCCCTATAACCAAAAATTTAAAGATATGTTCCATATCATTATTAATAGTGTGTCTGGCCAAGGCATTCACTTTGTTCTTTTTATAGATAGCATAAATGTGTTCACATATTCTTTCCTTCAGAGACTGGTCTGCCTTCCCTACATAGAAACTATAGCATACAGTGCAATAGGCCAAATAGACTAGGTGCTCTGTTTCACAGGTGGCATTGATGTCATACTCAAATGTCTTTAACTGATCTGGATGTTCAAACTTAGAAGTACTGTCTATATACTTGCAGAAATTATATCTGCCACATTTTTTGTACCTTTTTCTATAGCTGACCTTGCAGGACCATGCTTCCTATCATTAACCTTAGGTTGACATAACTGTATCTTCAAAGATTTATTGTTCTTCAGTGAATACTTAGGTTTCACATCTATTATACTACAAATGCTCTTATCTAGTCTCAATATATTCCAATGTTTCTTTATCACATTCTTATACATCCATGCATCTTTAGAGTGATAGAATGATATTCTAGTTTGTTTCTTTTCTCTAATAATATCTTTCTGCCCATCACTGTGTCCATCTCTAATGTCTTCAATCCTAGAAAAATATGGTTTAGCCTTTAAACATCTCTGTTTACTCACTTCCTTGATGCTGTTCTGTATATCATTAATGTTATATGCCCTTTCTAATAAATCACTACTGGTTTGCTCAACTTGATGAACAGAATCTTCATCTGTCACATTCAGTCTTGAAGCTTTATAAAACTGGTTCTGAATGACATTTCGAAACATATATGGGGACTGCATACTATCTTTAGCTAATAAATGGTTTACATGACATTCTTTATATGGGGGCTGCATACTATCTTTAGCTAATAAATGGTTTACATGGCATTCTTTATATGGGGGTGCATACTATCTTTAGCTAATAAATGATTTACATGGCATTCTTTATATGGGGGTGCATACTATCTTTAGCTAATAAATGGTTTCCATGGCATTCTTTATATGGGGGTGCATACTATCTTTAGCTACTAAATGGTTTACATGGCATTCTTTATATGGGGGTGCATACTATCTTTAGCTAATAAATGGTTTACATGACATTCTTTATATGGGGGCTGCATACTATCGTTAGCCAATAAATGGTTTACATGACATTCTTTATATGGGGGTGCATACTATCTTTAGCTAATAAATGGTTTACATGGCATTCTTTATATGGGGCTGCATACTATCTTTAGCTAATAAATGGTTTACATGGCATTCTTTATATGGGGTGCATACTATCTTTAGCTAATAAATGGTTTACATGGCATTCTTTATATGGGGGCTGCATACTATCTTTAGCTAATAAATGGTTTACATGGCATTCTTTATATGGGGGTGCATACTATCTTTAGCTAATAAATGGTTTACATGGCATTCTTTATATGGGGTGCATACTATCTTTAGCTAATAAATGGTTTCCATGGCATTCTTTATATGGGGTGCATACTATCTTTAGCTAATAAATGGTTTACATGGCATTCTTTATATGGGGCTGCATACTATCTTTAGCTAATAAATGGTTTCCATGGCATTCTTTATATGGGGTGCATACTATCTTTAGCTAATAAATGGTTTACATGGCATTCTTTATATGGGGTGCATACTATCTTTAGCTAATAAATGGTTTACATGGCATTCTTTATATGGGGGTGCATACTATCTTTAGCTAATAAATGGTTTACATGGCATTCTTTATATGGGGTGCATACTATCTTTAGCTAATAAATGGTTTACATGGCATTCTTTATATGGGGTGCATACTATCTTTAGCTAATAAATGGTTTACATGGCATTCTTTATATGGGGGTGCATACTATCTTTAGCCAATAAATGGTTTACATGGCATTCTTTATATGGGGTACATACTATCTTTAGCTAATAAATGGTTTACATGGCATTCTTTATATGGGGGTGCATACTATCTTTAGCTAATAAATGGTTTACATGGCATTCTTTACATGGGGTGCATACTATCTTTAGCTAATAAATGGTTTACATGGCATTCTTTATATAGGGGCTGCATACTATCTTTAGCTAATAAATGGTTTACATGGCATTCTTTATATGGGGTGCATACTATCTTTAGCTAATAAATGGTTTACATGGCATTCTTTATATGGGGCTGCATACTATCTTTAGCTAATAAATGGTTTACATGGCATTCTTTTTATGGGGTGCATACTATCTTTAGCTAATAAATGGTTTACATGGCATTCTTTATATAGGGGCTGCATACTATCTTTAGCTAATAAATGGTTTACATGGCATTCTTTTTATGGGGTGCATACTATCTTTAGCTAATAAATGGTTTACATGGCATTCTTTATATGGGGCTGCATACTATCTTTAGCTAATAAATGGTTTACATGACATTCTTTATATGGGGGTGCATACTATCTTTAGCTAATAAATGGTTTACATGGCATTCTTTATATGGGGGTGCATACTATCTTTAGCTAATAAATGGTTTACATGGCATTCTTTATATGGGGGTGCATACTATCTTTAGCTAATAAATGGTTTACATGGCATTCTTTATATGGGGTGCATACTATCTTTAGCTAATAAATGGTTTACATGGCATTCTTTATATGGGGCTGCATACTATCTTTAGCTAATAAATGGTTTACATGGCATTCTTTATATGGGGGTGCATACTATCTTTAGCTAATAAATGGTTTACATGGCATTCTTTATATGGGGTGCATACTATCTTTAGCTAATAAATGGTTTACATGGCATTCTTTATATGGGGCTGCATACTATCTTTAGCTAATAAATGGTTTACATGGCATTCTTTATATGGGGGTGCATACTATCTTTAGCTAATAAATGGTTTACATGGCATTCTTTATATGGAGGCTGCATACTATCTTTAGCTAATAAATGGTTTACATGGCATTCTTTATATGGGGGTGCATACTATCTTTAGCTAATAAATGGTTTACATGGCATTCTTTATATGGGGTGCATACTATCTTTAGCTAATAAATGGTTTACATGGCATTCTTTATATGGGGGTGCATACTATCTTTAGCTAATAAATGGTTTACATGGCATTCTTTATATGGGGTGCATACTATCTTTAGCTAATAAATGGTTTACATGGCATTCTTTATATGGGGGTGCATACTATCTTTAGCTAATAAATGGTTTACATGGCATTCTTTATATGGAGATGCACACTATCTTTAGCTAATAAATGGTTTACATGGCATTCGTTATATGGGGGTGCATACTATCTTTAGCTAATAAATGGTTTACATGGCATTCTTTATATGGGGCCGCATACTATCTTTAGCTAATAAATGGTTTACATGACATTCTTTATATGGGGGTGCATACTATCTTTAGCTAATAAATGGTTTCCATGGCATTCTTTATATGGGGGTGCATACTACCTTTAGCTAATAAATGGTTTCCATGGCATTCTTTATATGGGGGTACATACTACCTTTAGCTAATAAATGGTTTACATGGCATTCTTTATATGGAGATGCACACTATCTTTAGCTAATAAATGGTTTACATGGCATTCTTTATATGGGGGCTGCATACTATCTTTAGCTAATAAATGGTTTACATGGCATTCTTTATATGGGGGTGCATACTATCTTTAGCTAATAAATGGTTTACATGGCATTCTTTATATGGGGGCTGCATACTATATTTAGCTAATAAATGGTTTACATGGCATTCTTTATATGAGGGGAGCATACTATCTTTAGCTAATAAATGGTTTACATGGCATTCTTTATATGGGGGGTGCATACTATCTTTAGCTAATAAATGGTTTACATGGCATTCTTTATATGGGGTGCATACTATCTTTGGCTAATAAATGGTTTACATGGAGTTCTTTATATGGTGGCTGCATACTATATTTAGCTAATAAATGGTTTACATGGCATTCTTTATATGGGGGTGCATACTATCTTTAGCTAATAAATGGTTTACATGGCATTCTTTATATGGGGTTGCATACTATCTTTAGCTAATAAATGGTTTACATGACATTCTTTATATGGGGGTGCATACTATCTTTAGCTAATAAATGGTTTACAAGGCATTCTTTATATGGGGGTGCATACTATCTTTAGCTAATAAATGGTTTACATGGCATTCTTTATATGGGGGTGCATACTATCTTTAGCTAATAAATGGTTTACGTGGCATTCTTTATATGGGGGTGCATACTACCTTTAGCTAATAAATGGTTTCCATGGCATTCTTTATATGGGGGTGCATACTACCTTTAGCTAATAAATGGTTTACATGGCATTCTTTATATGGGGGGGTGCATACTATCTTTAACTAATAAATGGTTTCCATGGCATTTTTTATATGGGGGTGCATACTATCTTTAGCTAATAAATGGGTTACATGGCATTCTTTATATGGGGTGCATACTATCTTTAGCTAATAAATGGTTTACATGGCATTCTTTATATGGGGGCTGCATACTATCTTTAGCTAATAAATGGTTTACATGGCATTCTTTATATGGGGCTGCATACTATATTTGGCTAATAAATGGTTTACGTGGCATTCTTTATATGGGGGTGCATACTATCTTTAGCTAATAAATGGTTTACATGGCATTCTTTATATGGGGGTGCATACTATCTTTAGCTAATAAATGGTTTCCATGGCATTCTTTATATGGGGGCTGCATACTATCTTTAGCTAATAAATGGTTTCCATGGCATTCTTTCTTATGCAGACGTGTAACCACAGTGCCATCATTTTTCTTTTCAACATTAATGTCTAAGACATTTACTGTCTTCATAGAATATGTATGTGTAAACTTCAAAAATTTAGAGGTTTGATTAATATAGTGTACAAACTCCTTCATTTCTTCAGTGTTTACTCTCCACAAAATGAAGAGGTCATCCACAAACCACCTCAAAAAATAAACTCTGTCTGCATAGGGACCCTTCAATATATAAACTTAGTTTCCCACACTGCCATTATGGCATTGGCATAGCTATTGGCACACGTGGTGCCCATAGCTACACCATTAGACTGCCAATAATGATCTGTGCAGATACATTTTGTGCTTGTGATTGCACATTGAAATGTTATGCAATTTTGAATTATGATCTAGATATCTTATAAATAGGCTTTTAGAAGTGTATATATATAGGTTCATAGGTTCAAAGGTTGGTTCTAGGCTATCGGCCCTAAGGCCTATGCAAGCCTAGCCATAACAATTCCCAATTCCCTGGATATTTCTTCCCACAATATTTACTTCTCTGGGCCCCTGTCTAGCAGGGTGACTGACATGATCCCTGGGGTGAATTTCCTATCTCCCATCCATTCATCAAGGTTCCTCTTGAAGAGGGCCAATGAGGTGCTCTGCTTGATATGTATGGGCAGTCTATTCCAGAGTATGGGGAGTCTCTGGGTCAGGAACCTATCCCTCCAGCATGTTTTGTTCATTGTGATGACAAGGTTTAGATCCCTAGAGCGTGTGGCTCTGAGGGATTGGGATTTCTTTAAGTGGAGCATGTCCAACAGCTCAGGGTTTGACATGACCTTGTATGTTAAGCAGAAATTGCCTCTGAGTAGACGATATGCCACAGAGTATAGCTGGAGGTTTTTTTAGACGGTCAGCATATGGCATCTGCTTTAGGCCTGTGATTCTTTTAGTGAGGTATTTCTGTGGCCTTTCCAGCTGTTGCAGATGTCTTGTGAGGTACATACCAAATGGGGCATTATACTCTATAATGGGTCTAATGAGGGATGAGTACAGTGGGACAATGACCTCCTTTTTTCTGGATGAAAAGCCCTTAGTGATGAGGTGTGCCACATAGAAGGATTTCCTGACTGTTGTGGCAATGTGGTTATTGAAAGTGAGACCACTGTCCACCAGTGTACCTAAGTCTCTCATCACACTTTCGATGTTTAGCGTCCTGCCACCTATGTGGTAATTCATGGGTACATGTTTTTTTTCAAAGGGGATAACTATACATTTCTTGGCATTAAGCTTGAGCCCATGGCTCTGGCACCAGGCATCTGTTTCTGTAAGGCCTTTTTGTAGAATATCCACATCATCTGGGGATTCAGTAATGGCTCCCAGTTTGCAGTCATCTGCAAACTTTGTTAGCCATAGTCCCTTAGTGTTGGCCTGTACTTCAGAGAAGTAGATGCCAAACAAGAGTGATCCCAGGACTGAACCCTGAGGTACTCCACTTGTCACTTGTCTGGGGCTGGATTTGGAGTCGGCTACTTTTACAGTATGGGTTCTGTCAGTAAGCCAGTTGGTAACCCATCGAGTGACAAAGAGATTTATGCCCAGCTTAGTAAGTTTATCTATGATTCCAGAGTGGGGGATGGTGTCAAAGGCCTTGGTGAGGTCCAGATAGGCTGTGTGGACCACCTTACCCTCGTCTACAGCTCTGGAGACTGATTCGAAGAAGTCAATCAGATTCAGGAGACAAGATCGGCCCTTCACAAACCCAAACTGGGTGGGTTCCAGTGTTTGAAGGTTGCCAATGTCTTTGTTTATAAGTTCCATGATAATGCGTTCCATGCCCTTGCAGATCAGGCTTGTCAGACTGATGGGATGACAGTTCCCGTGATCCAAGGTGGATCCTCCCTTGTGGAGCGGGATAACTGTAGCTGTGCACCACTCAGTGGGCACGAAACCTGAGGTGAGGCTTTGATTAAACATGACACTTAGGTGAGGTGCCAGTTCATTTTGTAGTTCATGTAGTACATAGCCTGGGATGTCATCTGGTCCCATGGATGCTGTATTCTTAGCTTTGGAGAGTGCGGTTTCTACCTGTGTGGCCGTGATTATCAGAATTTGGCAATCTTTTGGTATTGAGATGGGTCCTTTATGGGGTGAAAGGGGTGGAGTTGGCACTAAATCGATCTGCCAGGATATTGGCAATATCCCTGGGATCAGTATATTTAATGCCATTCTGTTGTAGCTCAGAGCAGATCTGAGCATTGCCATTTAGATTCTTGACATAACTATAGAATGTCTTGTAGTTGTCTTTGGAATCTTTGGCAATTTTATTTTCGTAACTAGCTTTTGAGGATTTTATGCAGGATCTCAGCTTCTTACTGAGGCTGGTGAGGGAGTTTTTTGCATCCTGGGATTTTCCTCTTTTCTGCAACAGTTTCTTCCTCCTGTTGCATAGTTTGTTTATAACAGGGGACCACCAGATTGGCTTCCTTTTTTTGGAGAAGAGCATCTTGGTTCTATTTGGGATGGCACGATTCATGCACGCGTGGTTGTGCTCGTACAGTGCCTTAGTGTAGGATTCTGCAGTCAAACTTCCAGATTCCATCTGCGTGGGTGTTGTAAAGTTTGTCACTTCTGACTTCAGCAGCATGAAGTTGGCTTTGGAGAAGTTTTTTAAGGAGGTTTCCTTACTGGGGGGGTGGGGGTGGGATGTGGATGTCAAAGGTGATTTGCTTATGGTCAGACCTGACCAATGAGAAGGTGACCACTGGTGTGGAGCATCTATCTCCCATGTTGGTAATGACCAGGTCTAGGATATTGGCTCCCCTGGTGGGAGAATGGATTAGTTGATCCAGGGCATTGGAATTTATGAATTCCAAGAACCGTTGGGAAAAGGAGTTGGTACCCGAGTAGTTTTCCCAATTAATGGCAGGGTAGTTGAAATCACCCAGTATTAGGGTGTTTGGTTGTATCTTATTATTTTCCAGTATGTTTAGAAAGGTGTAGTGAGAATCTTGGGGCATGGTGGGGGATCTATAGCAAGCTACAATTTTGTTTGCAGTCTTACCTAGTGTTAGTTTCACCTCGAGAATTTCAGATGCATTGTGTTGGGCAGCTAGCCTGGAGGTGTGAATATCCTTGGTGAATATGGACACTCCTCCACCTTTAGTGTTTCGGTCTTGGTTTTGTGGCCGTAAAGTGTGATAAGAATTGTAGCCTGGTATTGCAGGGGTGCTCTCTGCAGCCTTGAACCAGGTCTCAGTTACTGCACAGATATTGAGTGCCTCGAGAGAGTGCATTTTGAGGTTTAGACTTCTAGCATTGAGTAGCATTACCTTCAGATTTTAATATATATATATATATATATATATATATATATATATATATATATATATATATGTATATATATATATATATATATATATATATATATTTCAGACTTCTAGTCCAGTTAATGGCATGTACCTTTTGGAATGTTGCTTTAAATTGAAAGTGCTTGTTCACATCAGAACAATGTATTGCTGGGTTTTAATCATGTGTCCCAAGAGGCTTCATATTTAAACCAAGAGCTGTTTTTAAAATGTATCAGACATCTGAAGAAGTGGGGTGACCAACAAAAGCGCATGTGTCGAATAAACATTTGTATACTGGATTTTACAGCCATCTCCAAGTCCTGGTGTTTTGCTAAGTAATCAATAACATGATGATAATCATATTCACCCCTGCACCCAGGGAGATGCTTCATTCTCCTCTGGTACAGGAACACATTCTATATTGTTTCCTTCTGATCAGAAAAACAAGAATAACAAATACAACACACCTCAATTACATGGTCTGCAAGGATCCACTTAACTATAAGGAGCTATTAGGGCAGCAATCTCTGCTGTGTACAAAAATTTCACCTCAGATGCCCTCTCACTGACTTTTTTTTCTCACTAGCTATCCTATATATGTCACTGGCTTTGCTCTTCAGTAACTCTATACATCACAATACTATAGTTTTTAATACTTCCCTACCAGGATCATTGGCCCAGTCACCATGCTCACTACAATTTTTAGGTATTCCTATGAGTGCTACAAATATGACCACGCCTCCTAATGCAACACAATGAGAAAAAAACTGTTTCATAAACAATCAGTTTAGATAAGCTTATGAGCATAACCATGCTAAGAGTCTCAAATATGTCAGATAAAAGTAGTCTCGCTTATTGCCAGCCTCATTGTGCCATGAGAGATTGTAATCTGAAGAGCTGCCTGCTATCCACAAAGGAATGCTGAAGGACTACAAGCTATACAAGTTCAAAGGGAACTGGCATTGTTTTTACTTTTGCTGTCCTACTTATATTTTACTTGTGTGTTGTTTGAGGAATTACAGGAAAGTCTGATGTGTAGGGGGGTAAGCTAATGGATGTAAATAATAACAATGGTGCATACTGTGTGGGTTACAGTAAATAGTGGTAGGTTTTACTGCTATGGCAGGAAAAGGGGGAGAGGATGTAATGCAGCACGTTCACTAAAAACAGTGAGCTTGCGCATGTGCGTGTGTGTGTGTGTCTGTGTGTGTGTGTGTGTGTGTGTGTGTGTGTGTGTGTGTGTGTGTGTGTGTGTGTGTGTGTGTGTGTGTGTGTGTGTGTGTGCACGTGTGTGTGTAGGTAGTAGTAAGGGATTGCTTTCACCTTTTGCAGGGTATTGTTTTGCAGGTCTGAGCCCACGTTTGGGCTGCATACACATACACTCTACGATCCTACACCATCTGAGTGTGCTTTTGTAGGGGTGGATACATTATATGTTGCAAGAATGGTGTTACATTACTAGCAGATAGGTTGCTGAATACTGGAATTCAAATTCTCTATTAAGTATGTCACTCTTCCACTGTCATGGTGAGGAACATAATGCATGTTGCCACACCTGTAACCCTCCAAAGTGTACATGGAAGCAGTATGTGTGCTTCTTGTCCCTATGGACATGCTTAAAACATAAGCTATCCCACCTAGAGCTGTGTGTGCAAGATTTCTTGCTCAGGGTAACATGACCCCCCCAACCTCATGGCAAAGCAACTCCTAAAAACACTCCATGCATTCTGCCATGACACAGATGGAAGCTAAACACATAATTAATCCCCCATAATTCTCCCAACGTAACTGGGGTCTTACCAATACTGTACCATTTTGCATGTTGCTGAGCAGTGGTATGTCTTATGTGACTTATCAATAGATTAAATGCATATTTCTTTACAATTTCAGGCTATCTTGCCTGGAGGTGAATTTCACTATAAAGGTGAATTTTCCCAGACTGAGAGGGACATCCTGGTGCAGTACATTCATGAGCATGGTCATTCTGGCATAAAAAGACATGTTTTGATGTTCCATGTGTGAGTGCCTGCTGAGAATTTATACAGGACATCAATGCTGCTAGTGGCCAAAATCAATCCTGCGAGCAGGACTATAGAAGGGTCACCAATATGGTTGCCAAAACATGCAGTAAGACAACAGTGACAACTGATAGGCACAGAGGAGTTCCTCCCAACCCTGTATGGGGGTACAAATAGTTTTGTAATCCTTGGAGAAGTGCTCATTGTGGATGCTGAATTGCAAGTAGCACCTTGACTAAACATAGGTGATGCCCCAGGTGGGTATATTTGATCATGTGCTACTTTCTACAGTACTTGCACAATCCAGAGTCATAGAACTTGTGAGCATGGCTTCTTTGTTTTGACAGTAACATTAGGAATACAGGTCTGAAGACATTCTCCTCAAGGTATGTTAACCATAATTTTTTCACAACACTGAGTTTTTTTTCACTGTGCTGAAAGTGTTGGTAAAGTGTTCATCATTATTAGGTTGCGTAATGCTTATTTGTTTTCACAGGCACCGTGTTATCTGTTTTTTTTTTTTATCATATCTATAGGCCTGGCTACTGCCATACAACTGTCTGGGCCTAATAATAATGGCAGCCACATCTGACTACTGTGATAGGCACATCTCCACCCCTTTCATGGACACTGCTCTTGCACCAGTGCAATCCACTCATGGGATCCACATGCCACTCAAGGAGAGTATGAGGCCAGCTGATGAGCCAAGGTAACAGCCTCATCTGTAGATGCAGAGTAATCCACAATTGCTACCAGCTCCAATTAGTGAGAAGCTAACCTCAAGGGTTGGTGTGAAGGTGGCAGAGTATACCAAGATTACTACCCCCCCAAAAAAAAACTGAATGGCCAGTTCTCAGCATTTGTGCAGGACTGTAACACAGGGATAGGCATAGACCAACAGAATCATATCTGAGCTGGTTACAGTGGTAAGTGGTTTATGTAATAACCTGCTGGAGTTCCTGGACCAGATGTGCACCATTCTGGACAGGCACAACAGGGAGTCTGTACACTGTGGGTGTCCTTGCAGCTGCTCGTCATGATTACCACTCTTCACATGGATTGCCTACCTCCATCTTCAGTGCAGAAGCCCACAGTGTGACAGGGAAGTAGGACCCATAATGCCACCAACTCCAGAGTACCATCCTGTGGTGAGGGCAATGTGTGTTTTTGTGGATGTAGATATGGACAGGCTTTTCATGCTTATATCAGACATAGCACATTCTGTCATTTGCTCACAAAGCACCCCACCATCTATGAATACTTGTCAATTGTGCCTGTGACCTTTCCAGCACCAGGCAGCCCTGTGGACAAGGACATGCATGGTCGGCACATTCATTCCTGTGAGTGTCCTAATTCTTTCCATTTGACCCCACCACAGCGCTGAATCAACTGCTAGTTCTGTGTCCACACACACCCACACACATCCACACCCACACAAACACACACACACACACACACACACACACACACACACACACACACACACACACACACACACACACACACACACACAGACACACACAAACACTGCCCAATTAGAGGACGAACATTCCTGTTTTGAAGCCTAATTTAACCCTGCACAAAATGTCCCTATTTTTGGAGGTATGTCTTTATTTTCCTGGCTTAATTTACCCCTTCACACAGTTTTCTGAATTCTTCTCATCACAGGTGTCTTTTGAAGCTGTCTTGTCCACTGAAAACAATACTGCATGACCAACATACGAGTGACACCAACAACTCAAAGAAAGAGGGTGTGGGAGAAGTCACCATCTGTGCCCTGTTGAACATGGGTGCTTTGACAGGGACTATGGATGTCACCATGGAAGTTGTTAAACATAGGTGTTATAACAGGGCTGGGGATAAGTCACCATTTGTGTGTTTTTGAACCTTAGTGCCATGATGGGGGCTGGGGACAAGTCATGACCTGTGTGCTATTCCTGCTTCTCTGTATGACGTATTGAGGTTCACAGGTAAGTATTAGGCTAGATGCCTTTGTGGGCCATTTTAAGCCTAGACAACTTTCTTTTCAAAGGTGAGATACATAAAAAAAATACCACAACATGCTTACCCATAAATAGGCTGGCTTCGCTGCGCATCAGACATAGAAAGCCCAAGGAGCAACATACAAAGGACAGTGCACCAGACCTCTCAACTTTCCCAATTTTGGAGGAACAAACCCTGATTTACCCCTGCACATGATGTACCTACTTTTGGAGTTATTTCCCTATTTTCAGGCTGGATTTACCCCTTCACAGAATTTTATGAATATTCCTCTTCATACATAATTTTTGAAGCTGTCTAGTATACAGAAATCCACACTAAATGACCAACATACTAGTGACACCAATAAGTTAAAGAAATAGGACATATTTTGCATTTCTCTTTTTCAGTAGCAAAAATGACTAATGCCGTTAGTATTCTGCAATACGGTTCATTAAAGTCCACAGATTTTACAAGGTCTCTTTGATAATGTGCTTTTTTTCCATCATTTTGTCACTGTCTTCTTTAATGTGTTTCTGAGTAGTAACCCACATTCCTATGTATTCAGGACGAGTTACATACTATTTGGTATTCAAAATTTATGCAAATTAGATTTTGAGATTTTTGTCTGGATGTACCTTCTTTTCAAGGGTCTTTGTACCTCTTTTCAGTGTATGCAGGCTGAGAGGTGTGCAAAGCAGAGGTATCATCATCTGCAAAGATGGTGAAGGGAGTACAGGAGTATATGATATTTTATATCATTGCTGGCTGACTTCAGAGTTGTGCACTGTTACTTTTGCTTCACTGTATAGTTTTTCAGATCTCTGCTGAAGGTGTTAGTTTTCCCATACCCATCCTCCCTATTCCTGTGTTGTTGTTTAAATTTGGAGGCTTTTGCAGTTGCCCGCCCCCACTGTAGATTTGATCTGGGACACTCCCCCCAGTCCCATCTCTTTACCTCATTCTACCTAATAGACTCCTTCTACACTTTTTAGTCATTTTTAATTTAATTGCATTTTTTAAACTGTTTGGTCTAACATTGCTACATACTCAAGTGTGCTAGCTTGCACTGCATTTGAATTGTTTTGACTGCTGTTTTAGCTACTTTTCTGTATAAATATATATATATATATATATATATATATATATATATATATATATATATATATATATATATAAATATCTTTCCTGTAACTAGAGTAGTCCAGATTCAGATTTGCTGTATCCAGGACTGTATGTAAGCTTCTGAGGCCCCCTCCCCCCAAGCTTTCTGTGTTGGAGGGAAACCTTCTAGCTTATCAGTGGGAGTGGTAAGACTAGGTAACCTATCTACCACATAAGGAGTGGCTCTGGCCCAGAAATTGTAGTTATTGGCCGTTCCCATCTCTCTCAACTTTCTGATTTAAAAGCCCACATTTGCACTTGTTTCCCCCCTTTCCTGTAACTAGTTTAGTCCAGATACAGATTCTTAGCTTTAGCACTTGAATTTGCTTATTCATGATCAGCACTTGTTCAGAACTTGTAAGCACTAAATAACCTACTAATTACTACAGCACTCAAGCTTCCTCATTACCTAGAGGAAAACAGTTTTGGTACTTACTTTCTTCACTTGCTTAGAGGAAAAACAGCTCTTGTACTCACTTTCCTCACTTATCTAGAGGAAAATAGTTTTTTATTCAGGCATGTCCAAGGGTCAGCTCTCAGTGTTCTCTCCTGTCTATCTGATGAATCTGGGCATCTTGGGGCAATGTAGAAATTGCCTCATGTACACAGACAACCCTTTCCTCCTACCACCCAACACTATAAACTGTGAGAGATGCACTTATCTAGCCAAACTGGAGGTAAAGCTCTCTCCAACCAAGACTGAACTTGACAGTCAAGAGGAGAAGGTAAACACTTGCACCACATCACGCTCATCACATAGTCTCACTAAATCTACACCACCAAAATCCACACATAAAAACACAAAAACATTTGCAGAGGCTCTTAATAATAATCAGCTCAAGCAACAGAGACCTCCAAAGCAGAAATGCAAGCAACCTCCACCCCTTAACACAACCCAAATGACACATAGCCCACAAACTCAGTGTGCTGGTCAACTACAGCCCATAAGGCATAACAACATACCCAACACTCTAGTCATAGGTGCTTCTATAGTCAGGCACACAGATGTTCCACTCACCAGGCTAAACAAGGAGAAATTTACTGTCAGCTGCCTGTCGGGTGCCAGGATCCGCCACATAACCCACGCACTTAGGTCACTCCACAACAAGTACAAATATGACTCTGTCATTGTCCATGTTGGTGTGAATGACCTGAGATGCACCTCCCTGGACTACATGAAAAGAGACATGGAAGAGCTCTCCGATCTTGTAGCCCAGGCAGGTATGACCCTAGCCCTGAGTAGCATTCTGCCATCACCCAGAATGATGCCGCAGTACAAGGACAAAATGATTGACATCAGCAATTGGCTAAGCTTCTGGTGCCATTCTAAAGGGATCCAGTATCTGTCTGTCTGGGATGACATAGTCGATAGACCATGATGCTTTGCCAGAGATGGCCTGCACCATTCACCCCTGGGATTCCGGATACTGGCTAAGGTTCTTGCCGCCCCTATAGTGCCTTTTTTAGGCAAGGTTCAAATGACAAATTCACCACTGTAACAGGAACAGGCAAGCAAAAACTGAGGGTGATGCTACTCAATGCTAGAAGTCGAAATCTCAAAATGCACTCACTGGAGGCACTCCTTAAATTGGAGAACATTGATATCTGTGCAGTGACTGAGACCTGGTTCAAGGATCCAGAGATCACCCCTGCGCTACCAGGCTATAACTCATACCACACTTTTCGGCCATGTAACCTGGACCGGAACACCAAAGGCAGAGGTGTGTCTATATTCATTAAGGATATCCACACCTCCAGGCTAGTTGCTCAGCATAATGCAGCCAAGGTTATCCAAGTGCAACTAACTCTGGGCAAAACTGCAATCCAAATTGTAGCTTGCTACAGATCACCCACCATGCCCCAGGATTTCCACTCCTCTTTTCTTGATGTACTGGAAAATATTAGGATTCAACCAAATGCCCTAATAATGGGCGATTTCAACTAGCCCACCATTAACTGGGAAAACTACTCATGTACCAACTCCTTCGCTCAACGCTTTCTGGAATTCATAAACTCCAATGCCCTTGATCAACTTATCCACACCCCCACCAGGGGCAACAATATCCTAGATCTAGTCATTACCAACATGGGTGACCGGTGTTTCACACCTGAAGTCAATGCCTCATTGGTCCGATCCGACCATAAGCTAATTACCCTAGATATCCACATCCTGCCCCCACCCTCATCAAGGAAACCATGGTAAAAAATTTCTCCAAAGCCAACTTCATGCTTCTTAAGACAGAAGTGGTGAACTTCATGACACCCATGGAGATGGACAATACAGTTACAACTACTGAATCCTACACAATTGCACTTTATAAGCACTTACATGAGTGCATGGATCGTGCTATCCCAAACAGAACCAAGACGCTATCCTCCAAAAAAAGGAAGCCAATCTGGTGGTCCCCTGTGATAAACAAACTGTACAACAGAAGGAAGAAACTGTTGCAAAAGAGAGTAAAATACCATGAGTGGAGGAGCTTCCTTGTCAGCCTTAGTAAGAAACTGTGATCCCTGATAAAATCCTCCAAACCTAGTTATGAAAACAAAATCGCCACTGATTCTAAAGACAACCACAAAGCATTCTATAGCTATGTCAAGAATCTCAATGGCAACACTCAGATCTGCTCTGAGTTACAGCACAATGGCACTAAATATACAGACCCAACTGATATTGCCAACATCCTGGCAGATAGGTTCAGTGCTAACTTTACCTCCCTCTCACCCCCTAAAGAGCCCATCTCTATACCGGAAGAATGCAAAGTTCCTGTAATCATGGCTGCACCGGTAAAAACCACACTCTCCAAAGCCAAGAACACAGCATCCATGGGACCAGACAATATCTCAGGCTGCATTCTACACTAACTACAGAACGAACTGTCACCCTACCTAAGTACCAAGTTCAATCATAGCCTCACCTCAGGCTTTGTGCCTGCTGAATGGGGCACAGCAACGGTTATCCCACTCCACAAGGGGGGGGAGCCACCACGGACCCCGGGAACTACTGCCCCATTAGCCTGATGAGCCTGGTCTGCAAGGCCATGGAACGTATCATCATGGAACTTATAAACAAAGACATTGGTCATCTCCAAACTCTGGACCCCACCCAGTTCGGGTTTGTAAAAGGCAGCTCATGTCTCCTAAACCTGATAGACGTCTTTGAAGCAGTCACCAAAGCCGTAGACAAGGGTAAGGTGGTTCACACAGCCTATCTAGATCTTGCCAAGGTTTTCGACACCATCTCCCACTATGGAATTATAGATAAATTCACTAAACTAGGTATAAATCCCTATGTCACAAGATGGGTTACCAAATGGCTCACTGACAGAACCCACATGTGAAAGTAGCAGACTCCAAATCCGACTTCACACCAGTGACAAGTGGAGTACCACAGGATTCAGTCCTGAGTCCTCTCCTGTTTGGTATCTACTTCTCTGAAGTACAAGCTAACACAGAAGGTCTTTGGCTAATGAAGTTCGCAGATGACTGCAAACTAAGAGCCATAATCAAAGCTCCTAATGATGTGGGCATCCTACAAAAGGGCCTCACTGAGACAGATGCCTGGTGTCAAAGCCATGGCCTCCAGCTCAATTCCAAAAAGTGCATTGTCATCCCCTTTGGTTAAAAACTCTGTACCCATGAACTACAACATAGGCAGTAGTATACTTAACACCGAAAGTGTGATAAGAGACCTTGGGACACAGGTGGACAGTAGTCTCTCCTTTGATAATCACATCGCCACAGTAGTCAGGAAATCCTTCTACATGGCACACCTCATCACAAAAGGTTTCTCATCCAGAAAAAAAGAGGTCATTGTTCCCCTCTACTCATCACTCATTAGACCCATTATAGAGTACAATGCCCCTTTTGGCATGTACCTCACAAGACATCTACAACAACTGGAAAGGCCGCAGAAATACCTCACAAGGAGGATTACTGGCTTCAAACAGATGCCCTACGCAGACCGTCTCAAAAAACTCCAGCTTTACTCTGTCACATATCGCCTACTCAGAGGTGATCTCTGCCTAACATACAAAGCTATGTCAAACCCAGAGCTGTTGGACATGCTCCACTTAAAGAAATCCCAATCCCTCTGAGCTACATGCTCTAGGGACCTAAACCTTGTCACCACAATAAACAGAACATGCCGGAGGGATAGATTCCTGTCCCAGAGACTTCCCATACTCTGGAATAAACTACCTATCTATATCAAACAAAGCTCCTCATTAGCACTCTTCAAGAAAAATCTTGATGATTGAATGGAAAATAGGAAATTCACCCCGGGAATCACCTCTGTGGCTCTGCTGGACAGTGGCACAGGAAAATAATTTTCTTGGGTGGCAAAAGCCAGGGTACCTTTTTGGCTAGGTTTGTATAGGCCTCAGGGCCGATAGCCTAGTACTTACCTATGAACCTATGAACCTATGAACCTATATCTCTTTCACAGGGAAGTGTGTGAGTGGGAGCAGTGAGATGTATAAAAAGAAAATGTGCTTTTAGGAGAAGTGTAGGAACTGGTCTGAAGGAGTTAATGTTGGGAAGAGTCAGGGTCAGTGGATATATGGGTGGACTGGAGACTGTGCCAGCATGACAAAGACCATGACCATGGGGATGGCCTCTCCTGGGTATAGACACATTCATAAACAGCATTGCAGTGGACATACTAACAGTGCAGGAGAAGGATCATGTTCATCAATCACCAGGTAGACTAACATCCAAGGACATCACAGATGACCATCCATGAGGACAGCACCTCACCCTTGACAGACTACCCAGGCTAGACTCTGCACATTGCACATTGCAATGTATGACTCATTCGAGCCAATAAATTACACATTATGGGTCATGCACTTTCATATATCAGCATGCATGCACAGCCATGATCACTCTCACAACCTCTAACAAGGCTTTGGTGGAACTTTTCTGTGCCTCTGTGGTTCACAAATATTGGGAGGCCAGATACTGACACAGCAATCTCACGATAAAGGCAGTAACCATACTTGCAATGAGCACTGGTGCCAAACACCCTGTAAGGACCCTGCTGCCCACAACCTCTAGGGGCAGATTTGGACAACTCTGTTCTGAGGGCCACATAGTGATACCATCAATGGGTTCATTCTCAGATGATAGTGGTGCTGGGTAAGCACAGGCATAGTATATTCATAGTCTGAGGAAGGTATGCATGAATCACTTTTTGCATCCAACAAATACTCTGCATCCCCTCACAGAGCCATCTCATCATCATCATCATTATCATCATCATCATCATCATCATCATCATCAGAGTCTAAAGATCCTCCAGCATCAGATGGATTAGTTCCATAGTGCTGATGCCAAAGAAAGTTTCACGTGTGAATACCCCCAAAAGAAAACATATCCAGTGTTAGTATGAGCTAGCATCACAACTCTACATACAACTGATATTATTGCAAATATAAAGACATGGCATTGGGTTATAAGCAAGCCCATACCTTGACAGACGGAGGTTGCACCTGGATGACAGATGTACATATATGACACAAGTAAGGCAGGTGCTATAAACTGTAATCTGACTAACATTTATTTTGTTTACTGGGTTTGTCTGACTTTTGCTTACTGGGTTTGTCTGACTGGGTTTAATCAAAAACCCCTTTTCAACGGAGGCTCATGGAGAAAAGCTCCAAAATTTGCAAACATTTTTAGATAGATATTCAGTAATATACATGAAACAGACATTAAATAATATACATTAACAATTGCACATACATACTTATACATTAATAGACATTAAGCATTGAGCATTTCAAGAGACATACTAAGGGGGTTTGTCAGATAGATAATAGGTCCCATGATTAGTGCTTAGAAATACAACAAATGGAGGACAGACAAGGGACTAGGTAGGGGAGAAAATGCTTATATTGTAGTTAAGAGGTGGGGTGTAAAGCAGGTTCAGAGGCAGTTAGATATATGGCATTTATAAGGTTTATATTAGAAGTACAGAGGTGGGGATGAACAGTATCACAAAACAATGCACTAGGTGTTAGATGCTAGTAAAACAACTCGGGTATTAGTGAAGACTAGTTGTAGAACGTGGAATTCTGAATGAACAGAAATGTTTTGACAACATGGGAAGCTGAAGATAACAGTGCATTTATCCTGACGATGTACACGAGCAGATCCAATGATCTGATAAGTGAAGGTTTAGTTATGTTTTAAATACGTTTGCATTCTGAACGGATTAAGTGGCAGTGGGATGTGGTTCCATAGTTTAGCTTCTCTGTTTGAACATAGAGTCCAATGCAGTATTAGATGATTTGGTTATAGTGATTACTGATTTTTCTCTAAGACATAAAAAATGTATTGGGGGAGTAGTAGTGTATTAAGTTGTTAAGGGCTGGGCAGTTTTCTGTGTATTGTAGTTAGCTGAAAAACAGCTAGGTGATGTGGTAGATCTAATCAATTTAATTCTCCGGGGCTAGGCAGCGGTGTATTCAATTGTTATAGTTTACTGCAAATTTGGTTATTTTATGGTAAGATTGTTCAAGTCTGGACAGCTGTGAGACTTAAAGGTTAGTAAAGATTGGGGCAGTGTAGAGACAAAATGGCAGCAAGAGAGTAGAGACTATAAAACTTCTGGCTATATTGGTGAGGTAGGTTTTTACTCTGTATAATGTACCTACTTTTTGATGCTTTTTTTTTTTATATGGTGGCAAAATTTCACATGGTTATCTTTGATGACACCCAGTAATGTTGTGAGGTTTACTTATTCTATCATGGTGTTATTGACAGACAATAGTGAAGAACAGTAATTTAGTTTTTTAGGGTTTAGAAGTAGCTGTGAATTATTTACCCGTGTATCTCTCAATAAAAAGGATTGTCTTGCAAGGTCTTGGAGTTTAGAGAGAGATTTGGCAGAGCAGATTAGGATTAAATCATCAGTATATTCATCTAAGGTAGCATTGTTTCAGTAGTGCAGAGGTCATTGATGAATATATGGAAATGTATGGGGCCTAGTATAGATCTTTTGTGACACTAATACTTATTGGCAAGAAGGTGGAGAAATCATTTTTTCATTTCACTGTTTGTGCTCTGAGAGGAAGCTATGGAACCACTAAAATGAAAAGTTGGTGACCCCTAAAGATGAGAGTTTATCAGAAGCTTCTGATGAGAGTCAGTATTAAATGATTTTGATAAGTGTAGGAAGATGGTGGAGACTAGGCTTCTGGTGTTTCTGTGAGTGCTGACAGCATGATCAAAATTCAGCAAAGCAGTAGTTCAGCTGTGATGAGGATAGAAGCCATGTTGGGTTGAAGGAAGAAGCTGGTTGTCTATTAGATATTTGAGAAGTTGTGTATGAATATCTTTTTCTAGTATTTTTGATAGATAAAATGGCGATTGGCCTACAGTTTGAAAGATCTGTATTGATTCCACCCTAGTGCAGTGGAATAATGAATGATTTTTTTCCATACAGAGGGGGACTTTATTTTCAGGTACGGATCCATGTATCAAAATTTAAATCAGATATACAATAGCCTCAGCTGCTATTTTAAGATTATTTACCAGGTAGATTGTCAGCGGGTACTGTTTGATGGCATCTGTGGGAAGGTTGGAAGAAGAAACTTTGAAGGAAGTTATTTAATTGAGTAGGGACCTCAAGAACCTGATTACTTCCCTGGATGATCAATTGTTGTACTGTGTGTATAAAGGGAGCACTGAATTGGTTTAATTTTGTTTCTGTGTGTTTGGTGTTGTCTGTGTAGCTTGTCCTGGATTTGACACCTTATTGAATTATTGACTGATGCTTATTAGTGTGCATTTTTAAACAAGACTGGATAGTTATAGCAGGACTGCATACCTGAGCCTTCATCAGTGTAAATTCTCTGGGACTTAACCATTTCTGGCCCTATATCTAGTACCACACTTTTTAGCTCTGTGGAAGTGGCATTGCTATTAAATGAAAATAACTGCTCTGCTCTATAATGGGTGATTCATTAGATGGTCCACCACCCTCTGTTCCTGTTCTATGATACTACTATGGGTGGCAGCATTGATCATATTGGTTGCTCAGCAGTGGACCATGTCATAATTAGGATTTTGATGAGCCACAGCATTGACATTGGTGACAAATTCGCAGGCTCATAGGTTCATAGATATATACTAGGCTAATGACTACCAGGACCTTTATAAGACTAGTCATGCAATTCAAACTCTTTGAGTTCCTATATATTATGGGCCTTTATTAGGAGGGGGTATGTTAGCTAGGAAGTTTCTAGAGGTTATGTGGTGGAGTATGTTACTTTGGGCATTACTCTCTGACTCTGTCTATCAGAAACATGGTGGCCAAATCTGAGGTGAATTTCTTATTTCCTATCCATTGGGTCAAGGGTATGCTTAAACAAGGTTAGGGATGGACTCTGCTTTACATGGATGGGGAGCCTGTTCCAGAGCAATGGGATCCACTGAGACACATATCTGTCCTGTCTACCTGTCTTATTTATGTCACAAGCAAAAGTTAAATCCTTCAATCTAGTGGTTCTGATGCTGTTCATTTTGTGAATGTGCAGAAGGTCCATCAGAGCTGAATCAGTGGATGGCTTGTATGCCAGGCATAGATTGCCTCTCAATAACCTGTAGGAGACAGAGTATACAGATAGGGCTTTAAGATGATCTATATAGGACAATGTGTTTATAACTTGGATTCCCCTGGTAAGGAACCTTAGTGGGTGTTCCAGATGTTGCATATGTGTAGCCAGATACATGTTGAAGGGGGCATTATACTCAATGATGTGTCTAATGGTGGCGAAATAAAGGGATGCTATGACATCTTTGAACCTGGGTGTCATGCCTTTACTTATAAGTTGGGTGACATAGAATGATTTTCTTACCTCCTTGCCCACATCTTGCTCAAAGGCCAGATTAGTGTATACATATGTTCCCAGAACCTGACTGGGTATCTTATCGATAGAGTAATTAGCCTAGGTGACAGCTTTCCCAAAAGGCACTATAATGCATTTCTTGGCATTAAGTTTTAGTCTGTGACTTTGGCATCAGTCAGATGTCTGTGTTAGACCCTCTTGTAGGATGTTTGCTTCATGTGCGGAATTTGCAATAACTCCCAAATTATAGTCATCTGTGAACTTGGTCAGCCAAAGGCTCGATATGCTAATGCCTTTACCTCTGAGAAATAGATGCCAAATAGTAGTGGTCCCAGCATGGAGCCCTGAGGTAACTCATTGGTGACTAGTCTCCTATTGGAGGTGGTATCATCAGTCTTGACTTCCTGGGTCCTTTCTGTGGTCCAGCTGGCAAATCAGTGAGTTATGTAGGGGTTTATGCCCAGTTCTGGGAGTGTGATTGAGTGGGGTCTTGTAGTGAACATCTTAGCAAGGTCCAGGTAGGCAGTATGCACCATTTTCCCTTCATCTATTACCTTGGTGACCTTCTCAAAGAAGTCCATCAACTATAGTAGGCATGACTTACCCTTGACAAAGCCAAACTGGGTTCAGTCCAGTGTCTGAATGTTGGCTATGTCTTTGTTGATCATTTTTACGATAATTTGTTCCATGGTTTTGTACGTTAGATGAGTCAGACTAATAGGTCTGTAGTTTTTGGGGGTCAGTTGATGATCCAGTCTTGTGAAGTAGAATAACCATTGCAGTTCTCCATTCTCATAGTGCATTGTCCATTTTGAGGCTATAGTTGAAAAATGACTTAAGTGTTCCTCATTGGTCAACTTTCCAGCTATTTAGGAGGCATCCCAGGATATTGTTGGGGCCCACTGAGGCTGTCTTTTTGGCTTTAGAGAGTGCCACCAGGACCTGCTCCTTACTAATAGTTGGTAGAGTTATGCTGATAGGTATTTCATGTGGAGAGATGGAAGGATGGAGTAGAGTGTGAAGTTTGAACTGAATTTGTCAGCCAGTGAATTCTCTATGTTATTCTGCTCATTGAAAGTGGCACCTTTGACCACCAGTTTAGCATACTGGTGTGCTGCCTTTGAGGTTGCAGATATAGCTGCAGAAGTCCTTGTGGCCATATTGGACTTAGTTAGTCTTCTTAGCTTAATTAGAGAGCTCCTATCATTATGGGAGTTGCTGGTTTGTTGTTAGAGTTTGTCTTGGGCTTACTTCTAGTAGGTACAGCAATCTATATACAGCCATTTACATGGTTGCAGAGGGTCTCTGTGAACAATTCCACATAGGTTGCTGTGAACGTGAGGTTTGGGGCATTGAATTTTGACAATCTATCACTTAATAGGATGTATTTTACTCTGGAATACTTCCTGATATAGGGTTTGCAGGGGTTCCCGAGAAGATTTTTATTTTGAAGGCGACAACTTTGTGGTGCAATCTCACCAGTGAGGATGTAACACTTTGGGGGTGGAATGGTGCAGCGCTCTCCCATATCGGTGAGTAGCAGGTCCAGTATATGTGAACCTCTGATGGGCATGTGCACTATCTGATCATGTGATCATGGGTATTTGCATTAATAAAGTCCATGAATTGTTGTGCCTGCAAGAACGAGGTAGTGTATGTTTCCCAGTCTAAAGAGGGGTAGTTAAAGTCTCCCACGAATAGGGTATTTGCTTTAATGGTAAGTGTCTCCAGTAGGTCTAGGTATGTGCTATGGGGTTCTAGAGACATAGAGGGTGACCTATAGCTTGCTATGATATGGTATGGGACTTTATCTATGGTGATTTGCATGTGGACAAATTCCAGGGCATTATGCTGTTTAACCAATGTAGAGTTATGCTTTTTTCTAATATAGATTGAGACTTCACCGCCTTTTGTCCCTGTCTTTGTAACTGATGGCTTAAATGTGTGAAAGGCACTGAAGCCATGCACTGCCACAGTACTTTCCATGGATTTAAACCATGTCTCATTAATGGCACAGATGTCTATATTCTCCAGCATGAGGAGAGCTTGTTGGATGTGGAGTTTCTTGTTTAGGCTCCTTGCATTGAGCAGTAACAGTGTTAGGTTTCTTTGAGTTTTATTTGCTTTTTGGTAGGTTTGCCAATTTGGCATTGCTTCAAAGGGCTCTAAGGGTGTGGATAAAGTTTTAGCCAATATTCAGACGCCTAGAGGAGACAGGTGCAGGCCATCCTTTACAGAGCATTGGGTCTGTTTACCATTTCCTCCCATTTGACAGATGCTGAACCAAAAACTAAGCTAATCATTGAAATCAGTCATTTTTTGTTCATACTATGGCACACTCCTTGCTGAAGATAGAATGCTGCTCAGTGCAAGGCACATACTTGCTTGAGGCACCTATTCAGAAAGATCAACAATGTCTCTCTTTGTGTAGTCTAGCAAAGTTCATCTCAGGTCATTAACTCCCACAAAGACTATAATAAAATCATACTGGTAGTTGTTGTGTAGTGACTTGAGTGCATGCATACCTTAGTGGATCCTGGCAATAAGCAACTGACTATTATCTTCTCCTTGTTCAGTCTGATGAGTGGGGAATTTGTGTGGCATATAATGGAGACCCCTATAATAAGAGTCCTGGGTAATGTGCTGGATTCCCTTATGAGCTTTGCACCTGGGGCTCCACTGGGTGTGGACATAAATGTGGTGCTTGTTGTTGAGAAGAGGTGTTGTAATTTATATGTTTAAGAGGTCTTTGAGATTTGGAAAGATTGCTTTTCAGTACCTCAGTGTAGGTGCATAGTTTAGTACTAAGCTATCTGCCCTTGCAAGCCATTTTAAGCCTAGCCAATTATCCCTTGTGAGACTCAAACCCTGCACCTCGGGTTTGTAAGACAAACACCTTAGCCATTAAGCTACCCATGTCTGTGCATATGATGGATACTATGTGTGGTGGATGTAGTGTGTGTGTTCTTAACAGCCTGGTTTGCATGCAAGATTTTTGCCAGCAGTGAAATTGTATGCATGCATCTCTCGCATACTGTGTTTGTTTTTTATGGATTAAATAGTTGTCAGTGAACATGAGCCAATTGCTACATTGTCTCAGGTTGCCCATATCTACCAAGCTGGCTACAGAGACATTTGAAAATTGCATATCCATGTTGTTCAGACCTGTATTCGTGTGGACTATTTTAGGTCATGCACTGGGTTTTGCAGAGGTCTCCTTGGGTGGTATCCGGCATTTGGCACTAGACTAGGTTAGTTTAATGTGCAGTCTAGCTGCTCTAAACTTGTCACCATAGAATGGGTTTGTTTTAGCCATATTAAGTTGCAGGTTTCAGTTCTAAGAGAAGTTTTGTAGATACATTTTCTTTCTGGGTGTTTGTGTCTTTGCAGGGCACTGCTAACCGCTTGATGTAATAACATCAAGAAAGATTGCTTGGACATGTGATGCTACAACAAAACAAGTTAAATAACCTTAACAAGGCAATTTCAAGTATTAGGGACCTTTACACTAGACGCAGTCACTGATGGGCTGGTCAGCAGAAGTAGAAGCAGGCAGTCATCTATCATACGGATACAGGACCTCTAGTACCACCTTATTTTTTGCCTCTGTAAACAAGGGCTTTGTGGCTGGATGTGGTTTTCTCTGTTTCTTTGATATATCTTTGCTGGTATGGAAAACACTGGAATTAACAGCTATTGTCTTACATAGGTGTCACATATCCTAACAGATATACTATAATAGTATTCCAGCTACTATGCTGTAGTTGGGCCTGACACTTACATGCTTGTATCTTCAGAATTGTCTTTACCCGAATGTCAGGAATTATTATATCTTAAGCACAATCCTCCTACCTCCCCAAAAATACCAGCACATGACTGCAAGTTAACAAGCACACTTTTAATAAGCATATGAACATTAGTAACAACCTTAGAAGAAAGTCTTAAAATTCAAATCAATACATGTAAGGTACCCAACATTATACTGCTGTGTGACATACTTTTGTATTGCTACAGCCTACAGTAACATGACTACCTTCCACTATGGTCAGTACATTTACAGTTTACCCCTACAGGGAGCTTTGGCCAATACATGTATATTCAGTGAAGAACTGAACCACACTGATAGTCCTTACAGTAAATCTTACACGAAAAGTTATCTTTGTACAAAGAGGGAGGTGTAAAAAGAACAACACACTGCATGTAAGCAGATAAGCGTATTTTGTAGCACTAGCAACAAGTGATCGGTGCAGGAAAAATCAGGACTTGAGCAAAGTTCATCTTCCATAGCACAGTGATGATCTGTGGCTCCAGTCATGCTTTTATTATGTAGATTGCCCCATCTGGGCTCAGTAAATATACTAATTAGGGCTCATCTCATCATTGTTTCTGAATCACATTGCGTGATGCATAACATGATAAACATGATGTTGAATTCTGCACAACGCCTTGCACATACCTGAACTCTTGCAGTAAGCTCTGTGCATGTGCAGGAATCCCAGATTACAAGGACTGAGTAACTGCCATGCTCATATCACTCAAATGTATCTCACAATGAATAATGTTCCTCAGTTTAAGTTTTAAACAATCATTTTCCTTGCATTTCTACATTGAAAGTATCTGTCGCACATTCAAGTATTAGCAATTTTTTTTAATCAATATTCATGGTATATTAACCTGAACAATAAGAATTCATCAAAATGATTTTTTTATAAGCCATACATAAAAAATGTTAACCATGCTGTAAGCTTACCAGATGAACTTGTTGTTAAGCTGCTCTTAAGTGTTCCACATGATGCCCATTTATTCAACATTTTAGAGATGGAAGGTTGAGGCCAGCGGTCATGCTATGTTTAACCGTCTGAAGACTGGGTCACTGTTGAGCATTTGTTCTCAGCAGCAAACAGAGGGATTGAGGACTGCCATGTTTCACACCTTAGAGTCCCATTAGAACCACAATAATATGTTACCTATGTTTTATTCTTTTTGGTCATCCATTATGCAAATGAGGTATGCACTGGTGCCTTTCACTGAGCAAAGGCTGAAATACTTTAAAAGTCATTTGGACACCAGTTCCCTTCCATTTTCCTAATATCTTGAAAGGTGAGACTATTATGGCTGAGGAATATGAGGGCAGTGCTCCTTTTAGAACACAGTGGTGGATTGAGAAGGAGGAGGCCAAGATATTCCTGGACATTCACAACAAGGAGTATAGATCCAGGCTCCTGCAGGAGGGCTATATGAGGTCCGAGTATTAGGCTGATGCCTGGAATAGATTGGCCAGGGCTGTCATCCATGCTACTGGCATTCCATGCATGGGGGAACAGCACCATCACCACTATAGTGATTTGAGGTGACATAAACCTGACCTCCTTGGCCAATACAATGATGAAAATACTCTAAGTATATTATTTACCTATCCAAACATCCTGCCAGTGCATGGCACCATATACCTTTTCATTCTGCTTTTTCTTTATGATCAGTCTCCCGCAGAGAATGAAATGAGACACTAGAGAGCCAAAGAGAGTGCCAGTCAGGGTATGTATAGCTGCTGTTGTGAAAGACATGCCTGTTTGCATAGTGACAGGTAGCAATTAAAAATAAAGGTTAAAAACATTTATACAGCAGATCTGTCAGCACTGATATTCCTTACTGGAATTGGCATGACTGTGCAATGTTAGAAATTTGCTTCTGTATACCACCCCAACCCCCCCCCCCCATCCCCCTGTATAGCTGGAGAAGTGTGTCATCATATTAAGTCTATGTGCACTGAGATTATTAAGATGTCTGTGGGTTCAGCCCCCCAAAAAATGTAGTTGTCACATGATCATTTTAACTTTTAAATAAACTAATAAAATATTAAAAATAGTTAAAATAGTTAAGATTACTGTGTAGTTTCCATTATTAAATGCTTATTTTCCTTCACTATATTATGAGCATGAACAAATAGTGAAAATGCACTTTCATTGTTTTTGTATGTTTCTTCCCCCAGACAATTTTTCCCTATACTTTTTCTTTTATTTCCTTTTTTTTATGGCTCTCCATTTGTGCTACTGCTACATGGAGCAAACGTATAGTAACGTGGCTGGCCACACAAGCAAAAGCAGCACCACCACTACAACCACCTGAGTCACCCAGCACATCTTGGTCACAGCCTGCCAGAATTGCCTTCGTTCCACCTGCCTTACCTGCACCACCTGTATCAGGCAGCCTTGCACTGGGTGCTTGTACACTAGTACCTATCAGTAGCAGTGCAAGTGGAGGTAACACATTTGTCACCCATCAGGAGTTGGTAGAGCTTGTGGAAGAGATACTGGTCAGGAAGTTCAATGCCTGTAAGGGTCATGCAAAAACCATGCTTCAGTAACTTGTTGGGAAGTGTCCCTACCCAGAACTAACTTCACCTTCTGAGGCAGGATACAGTGGTGACAGCTCCCAAGGTGAGTAGTAATCTCCCCCTTTGTCAAAGCTGGCAGAAACTGCATCTACAAACACTCAGTTCTATCTCCAAACCTGGTGTTCCCTCCCTTTTGTTTCTATCATCACCCTTACATGTTATCCAGTCTTCCCCTTACCATTGTCTTCCTTCATGTTGAATGATGTCTCTTCCCTGCCATTCTGTTCTCCCACCTCATTATGTTACAAAAAGAAGAGGGGGGAATCTGTCCCACAAAAAGTACTCCTATCCATACTTCTCCACTGCACAAACATTTAATAAATTTACATATGATACGCTCCAACAGTTCATCATAAAAAGTGTAGTTGTCTGTGAAATCACTGAGGGTGCAAGTCAGTGGTTGGGAGACCAGTTGGCATAATGGTTATGGTCTTTTTGCCTCCCAAGCACATGGTACAAAATTCAGTCCTGACCTCCAGCCAATGCCTGATTGGAGTTTGCATGTTCTCCCTGTGTCTCTGATGGGATCCCCCACCTCCAAAAAACATGCTGAGCATTTCCATCTCAACTCACCAAAGAATGGAGTTGTGGGTAGCAGCTCAAACACTACATGGTGCTGTATAGGGGGAAGCATTGCATAAACTAACTGCTTTGGGCATCTACTGTGGTGTGCAGTATCTTCATGGTAGGAAAACATGGTGCACAAACTGTCCACTGTGGCAGGGCTAGCCTAGAATCTAGGTTATTTGATTGCGTTGACTAATGTCTCCAAAGGGCATGGTTATTTGCTAGTAACATGTGGGTTGAGGACTGCTCTAGGCCAAATTATGCCCAGAACCCATGCTAGTGGTGGGAGGGGTGTATGTGCCCCTATTTGTCAGTGTCTACCATAAAGCCAGCAGACCTGCGTCAATAATCTACCAGCTGGCCAGTGTTCAGCTTGGATTACCTGGGATAGTTCTGTTGAGCGAAAGCTGGACATAAAACCAATCAACCTGTCAAACATGAATTAAGAATTTCTGCACTCAATGTAAAGTCACTGACAGGACTCAGTTTGAAGTGGATGGCATGATGGTAAGGAGGGGGCTGGATATCCTATGTATCTAGGAGACAGCAGTGCAGCAAAACCACTTGGCTTGGGATCCAGAGTCTACTAGGTTTGTACATGAGTACGAGACTAACTGCCCTTGGGAGCCATTTTAATCCTAGTCATTTACCTCATGTGAGAATCAAACCCTGCACCTTGTATCAGTAAGGTAAACACCTTAACCATTATGCCAACCACCCACCTTAATGCTACTCCGAAGGAGGACAGGCTAGAGATGTTGTGGGAATTGCAGTGAGGGAGAAGATTCAGAAGACAGTGAGGGATGTTATCAGAATTAGTAACAGACTCATGACCAGATTCTGGCCTAATGATAAGTCAGTACTATGCCCCACAACAGAGTTGTGATAGTGAGGAAAATAGTGCATTCAGACAGCAGTTGCTGGACCTAATAAAACAGGACAACAAGAAGTGGCACTGGTAATGGGTAACACATGTCGGAAGAGACAGAACAGGATATGAGGACTGCCTGGGTCCAGCTAGATGAGGCAACAGGAATAAAGAAGGAAATGCCATTCTAGACTTCTGTCTGGCCAATGGCTAGCCAGCATATGGTTGAGAAAGAGAGGCAGTCACAAGATCACATAAATGAGAGGCCAACATGCAACTTAGGTGGACTTCTTCCTAGTAAGGAAAGGGCACTGGGGTAGAATCAGCAATTGCAAAGTCATCTCCAGTGAACTATAGCATAAATCACTGCTTACCACAATCATCTGCAAGCAGTGGTCAAATAAGATCTCTAAGGACAACAGAGACCAGACTGAAGACACCTGGAAGATTACTGGAGAGAAAGAGCAACAGTTCAAGGAATTACTCAGGGCTGTAGCATCTCAAGAAGAAGAAGAAATAGGTGGAGTTAAAGAAGAATGTCAGTGCCTCAAAACAGCATGTGTGAGGATTACAGAACACATACATGGCTGAGCCAGGTGTGGAGATATGGTACATAAGGAAAGCTGGTGGTAGAATGCAGAAGTCCCGGAAGTCATCAAAAGAAAGAAGGCATGCAGAAAAAAGTGAGAAATAGAAAAGATGGACCAGGCTAGGAAGGAATGCTGGTTGGCTAATAAAGAAGCTAAGAAAGGGCTTGAAATAGCAAAGAACAAGGCATCAGAGGCACTCTACCAGCTTTTATAAAGTAAGTTAATAGATGACACAAAGAAACTCTACTAGGTTGCAAGGCAAAGACAGAAAGATAAAGGAGATAGTGAGACACCCTTCATAAGGGATGCCAGCAACAACCTGCTCATCAGTTCACAGGACATCAAAGGCTGATGGAAGGAGTACTTCCACCAGTTTCTGAATGAAGAAAACCCACAGAAGTTTTACTACCCCAAACATAGCCTACAATGAGAAAAGAGGAGGAGTCCACCACAAAAAAGTAAGAACAGCACTAAGGAAAATGAAGTCAAGGAAAGCAGCAGGCTCAGATGAGGTCACAGCAGGTATGATAAGGATGCTGGGTGAGATAGGGGAGAAATGGCTCCTGAGGGTACTCATAGCAGTATGGAGAGAAAGGCATAGCCCATATGACTGGAAAAGAAGCACACTAGTGCCAGTGCTCTAGAACAAAGGGAACATTCACAACTGTGGGTAGTACAGAGTTATCAACCTCCTGTCAAATTGTATGAAAATTCTGGACAGGGTGACTGATAAACAAATATGCAGAGTGGTAGACAGTAAGATGGAAGATGAGCAGTTTGGATTCAGATCAGGATGCAGCACAACTGACCCGATGTTTACAGTGAGACAGATATTTAAGAAGCTAGAAATGAGGAAAGAGTCCAAGTGGCCATTCCCAGACTTGGAGAAAGCATATGACAAGATCCCAAGAAAGCTGATTTGGGTAGTCCTGAGGTTGTGCAAAATCCCAGAAACATTGGTACAATTAGTGCAAGCTATGTACAAAGGCTCAGCGGCTCATGTATGAACAGTGTTCAGTCTCACAGAGGGGTCCCAGTGGGAGTGGGCATGTACCAGGGTTCATCTCTGAACCCACTGCTGTTCATACTGGTGATAGACTACATTAGCAAACAGGTTAGAGGATACAGATCAAAAAGTTACTTATACAGATAATGTGACTTTACAGCAACTTCAGTAAAGGATAGGGTAATGGAATGCAAATCTGAAGGCACATGGATGAAACTGAGTACAGATAAGACAGTTGTAAAGGCTGCAAATGCGGGGAAATCAGAAGAAGCTGAGAAATGAGATAGAAGGGAAAATAGTGGAACAGGTTAGCAGCTTCAAGTATCTGTGAGGTGTGATTTACTAGAAGGGAAGTCTGAATGAAGAAGTCAAAGATAGAATCAGAGGGGATGCAGCCCACTGGCACAGCTGCCAGGTATAGTGCATGGCAGAAGGATGTTAAAGAAGCTGAACAGTAATATATACAAAACAGTGGTGCAACCAGTGCTACGGTGTGGTATGGGAACCTGGTCATTAAAGGAAGAGCAGCTGAGGAAGCCAGAGGTAACGGAGATAAAGTGAATTACATGGGTAGTAGTGTACACACTGTGAGATAGACAAAGAAATGACGACATAAGATCAGAAGTCAAAGAATCTCCAGTTGCAGAAAAGGTCAAAGATTACAGATTACTATGGTTCAGGCACATGTGCAGAAAAACAAAAGACAATCTGGTGAAAAATATTTGGGACAGATAGTAAGAAGGCAAGAGGAAATACGGGCATCCAGCAAAAAGGTGGATGGATTGTGTGAGAGAAGAGTGTTGAAAAAGGCAAGAAAGTGGCATTGAACAGAGAGAGATGGTGACAGCTGATATGACACCCCGACCTCATGTAGAAAATAGGAAAAAGGGGGGGTAGATGATGATGACGATGACGATGATGGTGATAGGAAAGTCAGGAAATAATTAGGAACACTGGTGTCATTCTTGAGCTAAATAGTTGAGTGGTTTGCTTCTATCCCACCTCCATACTGTTTACTCTTTATTTGCTCACCTTGTGTTGTACCTTCTGCTTGCCTCCCCTCTTCATCTATGTCCTATGCACCCATTTCCAACCTATAACCTGATCAGAAAATCAATAAACACACCATATATATGCCCAAAAAGGGCTTATATATTAAAATCATCTTTCTGAAGTCATACAGTGTTTGATGATTGGCACAAAGAAATGTCATTGGTCATCTATAACCACAGAGAAATGAGAGTTCCTGTCTTTTGGCAAACATGATGAAAAATCCTTGGAACATGCTAAGATTTTGGCATAGGTTGTACAAGTGAGTTGAGTATACATGCACCAAGCAATATTGAAGTATGGTAAAGTTAATCAGTGACTGTGAATGACTCTATGGCTCCATGTAATTATGAGGTGATGCATTCATTTTTAATGCACTGGGTACAGGGTTCTAATCCACTGAGGGTATGATGTGGTTTTATGATATTAATTTTCCATCATACAACTGTATGCCATTCCTCTGTTATATTTTGTTTTATTTATTTTATTCTTTTTCTCTCAGTGCTTCAGCAGTATGCCTGGCTGATGCCCTGGTTCAGGAGCTGTGAGTGACACAAATGCCAATAAATAAATAATAAATAAATACCTTCAGCTAATTTTTTTCTTCTATTTCTATCCTATGTTCCCACAAATGCTCTGTTGTGGAGAATGTGTGGCAACTGGGTGCTTTCAAAGCCATGCAGGTATAATCATCTTGTCTTGCTAATTATGTTCCTTTTCCCTGAAGTAATACATTACTATCATCAGTGTGTACATTTTGTGATGATGCTAGGCACTGTCTAATAGCAAAATGCAAGTATGGAGACATCTGGCATTGTTGAGTTAAGAAGTGAGTGATGGTCCTAATCAACCACCATCCAGCTCATTCCTTCTTAGCTTACCTTGTTTGCTACTCCCTGTGAGCATCCCCCTTTAACCTAGGTTCTACATTCCAATTTCAAACCTTCAGCCTGGTCCAAAAATAAAATACAATACACACACATACCAAAAATACAGTAAAGCAAATGGATGTGTTATACATTTCAGTATCCACTCTGCAAATGTGTTATTTATCCCAGATATGTTACTTCTTAATGACCCCTAACACTCAGGCAGCTTCACTGGCTGGTACAGGACTTTTGGACCCTGCCGATTCGCCCCCAGATAATTAGCCCTCGACCAGTTTGACCCCAGATGGTTGGAACTGAATAAAAATAATAATGTAAGTGAAGCCAAAGCACATCAAAGCATAAATAGAAAAGAAAGACTGTTTAAACATTCTTAAAATTGGTTTAGACATCTTTTTTCTTTTCTATTTATGTGCTTTGACTACACTTACTTTACAAAAATTGCAATTAGTTGAATTAATTTGTAGTTTGCAGTTTAGCTGTTCGGTGTGCAGCATTATTAGCTCTACAACAGTGCAAGTGACTTAGCTTTGCAGGTGCAGGTTCAGTTATTATTTATTGTAGCCAGTTCTTTTACATATTTTTTGCATCATCGGGTGTTTGGTCTGCATTTAGATAATTTTTACTTATGCACTATATCCATTGTTCCGCAGATAATATATAGACACGATATGAATGCACACGTTTATAATTTGCCAGTTCAAATGTTCGGTCCGGTCATTAGAAAGTAGTGTTTGAGTGAGCTTACATGTTTTAAAGGTTTTTATTAAATTATATTTTGATATTAGATATGTCAGTTTTTGGTGATGCACTCAAGCATATGCTTGAGTGTTACATCTGATTGCTTATGTGTTATTTTTTAGCGAGATATTAATATCTGCTTAGGTTGCTATGACAACCTGACACCGTGTTTTATGTACATGTACAGGAGGGTACAGGAGATTAGTTTCACAATTATGAAGTAGCAGTCATTAAGAATACGTCATTGAATGTGGGATCCTTTTAAGGTTTTTTTTTAGTAAGTAGTAGTTATTACTATGTGAATTAGTTTTCAGTCATTCATGTATATATATTCGTTATATTTTTCAATATGTTTTATGAGATGTGCACCTGCAGCAATGTTTTGTTTAGTTAATTAGTCAGTGGTTATATGATTTAGGCTTGACCAATGTGGGATAAAACATAACACTAGTTATTATATGTTAAAAGTGTATGTGTTATATTTATACTAACCAATGTAATAATAAAATTAAATAAAAATATTAAAGTAAAAAAAAAAAAAATATATATATATATATATATATATATATATATATATATATATATATATATATATTTACAATGAAAAATTAACAGTGTTATTGAATAATTGATTAAATAATAACATAATCATAAAGTACTTACTAGAATATATTTGGGGTCAAACAGTCTGGGGTCAAATATACAATACATATAAATTTATACATGAAATTGTATAGAAATCCATTGGGGTCGAACTGCCCAGGGGTGAACAGTCTGGGGTCGAATAGTCCTGCTTCCTCACTGGCTACCCTTGCTAATACAGTGCTATGCATCATATCAATATGAAATCCCCTATGTGTTGTCATACATTGTGCGACAGTTGGTAAAGAGCAACTTTGCTGTCCATATGTATGCACAGAGAAATGACTTTTATGTCTGTCAAGCAACTGAGACGGCAGCTGCTGCACATCATCAAGCAATATTGAAATAATGAGAAGGTTAATAGTTTCATTGTAACAGCTTCAGACGATCATAGGTTCATAGATATGCTCTAGGCTAATGACCACTGGGGCTTTTATCAGCCTACCCATGCATCCCAAATGGATTGTGCAAGTGCATAGGTCTTAGTAATTAGTAGCACAACAGGTAGCATACTTGCCTTTGGTGCAAAATGCTGTGGGTTCTACTCCCACACTATGTAGATAGAGTGCTAATATTGCAGTGTCCCCTTTAAGGGAGGATGGGGATACTACACTTCTGTGTGTGTCCTCCTTTCTTTGTGGAGGTTGGTATAATGGTTAAGGTGTCTATCTCACACTCACAAGGTTTGATTCTTACTTTTGAAAGGGGACTTGGCTGGCTTAAAATGGCCCACTAGGGCAGCTAGCCTAGTATTTACCTATGGACCTTATGAAGGGATATATGTAAACTAGGGCAATACTTACAGAGTGCCTCTGCCCATTAGAGGCATAGGCATCAGATATGGGGTATATTTCCAGTTTTACATCCAACTGGTCCAAGTTTCTCCTGAAGAGGGTTAGGGAAGAGATATATTTCAAATGGACAGGAAGTCTGTCCCAGAGAAGGGGAATTCTCTGAGGCACATACCTGTCTGATGTATGTTGCAAGCAAAGTTTAAATCCCTAAATCAAGTAATTCTGATGCTATTCATTTTGTAGATATGCAAAAGGCCACATGGCTCATTGTAGTCACGAAGTGATAAGCACATTATTAATAAATGGGGGGAAGGTTTTGATCCCCTAATTCATGTATGCTGTTTATCAGTGTTTATTTTTTAGTCTTCTACAGTGTTCTAATATTCCTCTGAAATATGTATTTTCTGACTTATTCATTATACATTGTTCTGGGTCTTCACTTAATAATGCGTTAGTCAAGCAGGATCCATGGAAGTCTACCTGGTAGCAATATTTAGAACAATCTGCACCATCCACAAATCATTTACAGTGTGTATATATATATATATATATATATATATATATATATATATATATATATGTATATATATATATATATACATAAAATAAGGCCAGAATATAGGTTGATAGGTTTGTAGGTTGATAGGCTGATAGGTGTACTTAACAACCACTAGGGCCCTTATAAGTCTAGCTGTGCAACATTCGATTTACATGAGGGTTATTTACTGACTGCCTCGGTCAATCAGAGACATAGGCACCAGACCAGGGGTGATTTTCTGATTACCCATACATTGATCCAAGTTGCACTTAAATAGGTTAGGAAGGAATTCTGCATCACATACATGGGGAGCCTGTTCCAGAGAAAGGGAATTATCTGAGAAGCGTATCTGTCTCTCTAACATGTCCTATTTTTGTTGCAAGCAAAATTTAGTTCTTTTGATCTAGTAGTTCAATCCTATCTACTTTGCAGTGTGCAAAAGGTTCATCAAAGCAGGGTCCAGAAGTGCCATGCATGCCTGGCAAAGATCACCTCTCAGTAGTCTGAATGATACAGTGTAATGAGACAGGGCTTTGAGGGGATCACTATAGGACATTTTCATTATTGCCTGTACACTTTTTTTCTAAGGAACCTTTGTGAACATTCCAGTTGCTGCATGTGTTTGGTCAGAAACATACCAAAGGGGGCTTTATACTCTATGATGAGTCTGATCAGGGCCAAGTACAGTGGTATGATGACCTCTCTGGACCTAGATGCCATGCCCTTGCTTATAAGTTGAACAATACAGAAGGATTTTCTTACTACTGGACTCATGTTGCTCAAAGATATGTTACTATCTACATGAGTTCCCAGATCCTTGACTGGTGGATTGACTTTTTGGGGTGTTTTATTGATGATGTAGTTACCCATGGTGGCTGCCTTCCCAAAAAGTATTATAATGCATTTCTTGGCATTGAGTTTTAAGCCATAGTTTTGGCACCAAGAGTTTGTCTCTGTTAGACTTTCCTGAAGGGTGTTCACGTCTTGTGTGGATTCAATGACTGCTCCCAGTCTGCAGTCATCTGTGAACTCAGTCAGTCAGAAGCCTTTTACATTGGCTTTGACCTCTGAGAAGTAGAGGCCAAAGAGGACCAAGCTCAGCACAAAACCCTGGGGGACTCCACTGGTGACCAGCCTCTTTGTGGATGTAGCGTCACTGATCCTAACCTCTTAGATCCTATCCATGAACCAGATAGCTATCCAGTGTGTTATAAAGGGATTTATGCCTAGTTCTGTAAGTTTGTTGACAATACCAGAACTGGGTATTGTATTAAACACTGCAGAGAGATCTGGATAGGCAGTATGAACTGTTTCCCCCTCATCCATTGCCTTAGTGACCTTTTCAAAGAACTTCACCAGATTCAGTAAGCATGACCTTCCATTGACAAAGCCAATCTAGGATGGATCCATTGTCTGGAGGTATCCTTTGCCTTTGTTGATAATCTCCATGATAATTATTTTTTATGTTTTGCAAGTAAGACTAGTCAGACTAAAGGATCTGTAGTTCCCAGGATCTGTTGATGGTCATCCCTTATGAAGGGGGATGACTGTTGCAGTCCTCCATACTCATGGAATAAAGCCTGTTTAAGACTATAGTTAAATAGTGGCTACAGGGATCCTTGTTAATCATATTTTAGACTGTTCAGGAGGCATCCTGGGATGTATTTGTGAACCATTGGACATGCACCTTAGTTATAGTTGGAGGGATTATGTTTGAGGGTATTTCTTGGGGGGTGGTTGGGGGTGAGAAAGGGATAAAGTTGAGCAGGTTCTTTGTTTCACCAGGCTCAGTGAATTAACACCATTAATCAAAAGTGCAGTACATTGTTGTGTGCTGCCCTTGAGGTTTCTAACATGCTTGAAGAAGGCCTTATGGTTATCTTTCACCTGGAAGGCTATCTTAACTTCAAAGTTAGCTTTATTTGGCCTAATTAGCCCTTTTAATTGCCTATTTAGTTTGATGACAAGAGTTTTTATCTTTATGGGACTTGCCCTTCCGGATTTTTGCCATATTTTTTCTTCGTGTTGTATATCTTGTTTAATTTGGGATACAATACGATTGATACAATACCCCACTCAGGTACTATAGACAAGCTCACTAAATTAGATAAACTCCTTTATCACCTGCTGGATAGCCAACTGACAAAGTGATATGATGCAGGAGGTCAAAATAGGTGAGGCCACCTCCACAAAGTGGACAGTTACTAGTGGAGTCCCCCAGAGCTCTGTGCTGGTCCTGCTCCTTTTTGTCATCTATTTCTCTGAAGTGGAAATACTAAAGGTTTATGGCTGACTAAGTCTGCAGATGATTGCAAGCTGGGGGTCATCACTGACTCTCCTGCAGACACTAAGATTCTTCAAGTAGGCTTGTCTCTGACTAAAAATGGTGCCAGAGCCATGGTCTTAAACTCAATGCTAATAAATGCCGAATTGTACCCTTTGAGATGACAACCATCCTGGCTATTTATCATGTTGATAATATGCCTCTAAGAGTCGACCATCTGGTCAGGGATCTGGGTATGCATGTAAACAGTAACCTTACCTTCAATCATTATGTGGTCACAGCTGTGAGGAAATCCTTTTATGTTGCACAACTTATAAGTAAGGGCATGGCATCTAAGTCCAAAGAGGTCATTATCCCAGTGCACTCTGCCCTTATCAGACCAGTCATAGAGTACGATACTCCCTTTGGTATGTACCTGACCAGGCATATGCAGCAACGACAGTGATCTCAGAGGTTCCTAAAAAGAATACAAGCCATAACAAACCTGCCTTTCACAAAGCACCTTAAAGCCTTTTCCTTCTACTCAGTCTCGTATAAATCGCTGAGGCTGATCTATGCCTGGCTTACAAGATATGAACAAACACCACAGTTATGACTCTTCTACATATTTGTTAAGTCAAAGAGTACCAGAAATACAAGGTCTATGGACCTGAATTTTGTCTGTGACTTAAACAGAACATGCTGGAGAAAAAGATATGTGTCCCAGAAACTGCCCTTTCTATGGAACAGGCTTCCCACCCATGTGATTCAGGGTTCGTCTATTACCCAATTTAAGTGGAACCTAAAACAGTTGATGGGGAATAGGAAATTTATACCAGGCCTGTCACCTATGTCTCTTACAGGTAGATTATAGATACCTGGCCCTCAATGTCCTGTTTGGATATAAGACATCATTATTCTCTCAGGAAATCTTGGCTAAACATAGAAAGGCCCTCCTGGGTCATTAGCCTAGTAGCAATCTATGAATCTATGACTGTATACCACCAGGGCAGTTTTTTTCTGTAGCTAGTTCTGGGCTTATTTCTGGTGGGTATAGCAGCCTCCATGCAGCCATTGACATGGTTGTATACAGTTTCTGACAGCAATTCTGCACAGACTGCTGTCTTTTCAGGGTTTGGAGGGCCGTTGAATTTTAACAAACCATCACTTAATCAAAGGTAGTTTTCCTTGGAATAGTTCATAACTGTTACTGGTTTTACTGATGTTATGGATTTGATTTTGATTTTTAAGGAGACAACTATATGATCAGACCTTACCAAGGAGGACAAACATGAGGGAGGGGTGCAGCATTCTCTCATATTTGCTTAACCAAAGTTCAGTATGTTGGATACTCTAGTTGGTATTTTCACTATTTGGCCAAGGGTGTTTGTATTTATGAATTCCAGGATTCTTAGATTTGAAGCCATGCAGGATTCTGGGTCTATACAGGGTCAATTAAAGTCTACCAAGATTAGGGTGTTATGTTGAGTGGTAAGTGTCTCCAGTAGGTCCAAGTATGCATTGTGAGCTTATTAGGACATGGAGACTGACCTACAGCAGGCTAGGATATAGTGCAGGATTTTGTCTATGGTGATCTGCATGTGGAGGAACTCCAGCACATCATCCTGTTTGAGCAACCTAGAGGTATGTTTGTTGATGTATATTTAGACACATCCACCTTTAGCCCTTTAATGTGCAACTGTTGGTCTAAAAGTGTGGAAGGCAGAGAAATCCTGCACTGCCGGGATACTTTCTGCCTCTTTAAACCACATCTCTGTAACTTCACAGATGTCTGTATTCTTGAATGTGAGGAGGGCTTGGAGGGAGTGTAGTTTTTTTTTTCTTTAGGCTGCGGGCATTGAACAGTAACTCACTGAGGCTTAGTTGCATGGATTTTCCTATGTCAGTAAGTTTGTCAATTTGGCATTGCCTAACAAAGGCACTAAGGGAGTGGATAAAGTTTTAGCCAGTATTCAAAAGCCTAAAAGGGACAGGTGCAGGCCACATTTGGCAAGGAAATGTGGTCTGTTATTCATATCGTCACAAGCTGATGAATATTGCAACCCTTTAGAATGACACCAGAAAGACAACCAATTGTTAATCATCCTCGATGATGGTAATATACTGCTCAGTTCTAGGCTCATAACAGCCTGGGATACATAGTTTGAAATCTCTATAATATCTCTATTCAGATAGACCAGGGAGGTACATCGCAGGTCATTTACACCCATATGAATTATGAGGGAATCATACAGATAGTTGGTGCAATGATGTGATACATGCACGAGCTGGTGAATTCTGCCTCCAGATAAGCATTATCTTCCCCTTGTTCAACCTGGTTAGAGGGGCATCAGTATGCTTTACCATGGAGTCCCTTATGACTAGTGTGTTTGCTTATCTTAGGGTCTTAGTGTTTGGGGGTCCATTGAGTGTGACTGCATCTGTAGTGTTAGGTGTTGTTTTTTCTGATTGCCTTTGTGCAGAGGCATAACTCTGATAATAGGTAGCCTAGGTGATATTTGTTGTTTAGGAAGATTGCTTTTAAGTGTCTCAGCTTACTTTAGTCTATGTGTGTGTGCTGTTTGCTACTTTAGGTAGGTGTTGTATGTGTGGTCTGACAACCTCATGTGTGCTTGTATGAAAGAGTTTAGCCTCCAGTGTCATTGTATAAGTATACTTCTCATATACTGTGTCTGCTTCTTCAAGGATTAGGAATTAGGTGGTTGTCAGTAAACATGAGACAATTGCTACATTGTTTCAAAATGTCCACATCCACTGTGTCATCCCCACTCTGGGCCAGTAATCAAGGAGCCTGAATCCTTACCACTAACACGGGAGAGGGGATGTTCACTTGGAACAAGAATGGATACACCCAGTATTTCTAGATGCAGCTCTTTGCATCAAGCACAATTTCCCTTAAGAGCACACAGGGAACACACTCCTTCTGGGGGCTGGTTTCACTCTCTCTCTCTCTCTCCAGATCCCCAGTAAGACTCGCCACTGGCAGAGTTGTAGAGTTGAGTTCTCAGCTGAGTGTCCAAGCCAAGTCCTCCACCACTCTGTCTGTGAAGCCAGTGCCTTGTGTCCCTGCTCCCAGCAGCTGACATGCACACTCTTTGAGATTTTATTTGCAAACAGACACACACACACACACACACACTCCCATAGGAAAGTCTGGCACAGATTTACTAGCTATGTCCCCCCTTCTGCCCAGGCTATAAGGTAGTTACTGCTACAAGACACTTCAAATCCAGCTACTGTAAGGCTCTTATTAGGGTACCCAGTTATACTGACCAAAATTAATATTAATACAAATGATAGCATTTGGCCAATGCAGTAAGGCTTTCAGGAGTCGCCACAGAGCTACCAAATGGAAAAGAGTACTCTCAAAGGTTAAATATTATTTAAAGGATCGGCCAGAATGAAAAGTTTAAATATATCTAATGATAAATAATAAAAGAACATGAAAATATGGAATGCCTATTTACAATAAACACCAGAGTTTCAGACACAGGAAATATTAAGATAGCACAGATGAATAGATTCACACAGATTCAGAAAAACAGTACTTAACTAATCTGACTGTATTTTCCTGACTGATCTAAATAATTACTATTCCTACTTCACTTACTAGAGCAAGGTAAGATGAAGTAGGTGAGGGGGTCCTTCCTTGTTAGGTTCCAAAAAAAAACAGGGTGCCCTGAGATTTCAGTCTCACCTAGTATTAAAACATAATTTTTAGTGTTGGATTACAGAATGACAGTGCGCTAAAACCTTGGCTAGAAGTTGCCAGGATTTTATGCATCAATAATAAAACACATAGAACTTGCTAAGATCTGTTGCAGCTTCTGGAAGTCATAAAACAATTTCAAACCTCCACTCTTCCAGAGTAGCAATTAGTCCACCCCAAACACAATACAGGAAGCTTTCTAGTACAGACAGTTTGTCTCTGACTGAATGGTGAACTGTGAGATAACATCTTTAGGGCCTAGGCCCAGTCATTTAATTTCAGAATATTTTTCAAAGTCAGGTGGCTTGAGATTAACCTCTTCTCTTCCAGTATCATCTGTTAAAACATACATTTTTAATCAGTTACAATACAGTCAGGACCTACTGTTTGGTAGATTTTTTAACACAAGCAACTTTACAAATGCATTTTCAGCATAGCACCTGTACAAATCCGTTTGATATACATATGACATATAATTATTTACAAAATTCCAGCTAACAGTGCTGGCATATCTTACAGATCCACTGCCCTACTTCTCCTGGCATGGCTGGCAATACCTTACAATGTCACATCTACAAAGCTGGCTACAGAGAATTTAGGAAATTGCATATACATTCTGTCCAGCCCTTTAATTGGTGAGCTAAAAGGGGTGATGTATTTGGATTAGAAGGCTATTAAGGGTGCTTTGCTGGTGCAGACTAATAAGGGTGCTTTATTGGGGCAGATTATGCTAAACAGTACTAAGTTCTACAATACTAAGTGTGCTACACTAAGGTGGATTATGCTACACAGTACTAAACTAAATTTATAGGTATTACTACTCAATGCCCAACATGCTGCAATAAACTTGTCAGCAAGTTAGGTACTTGCTCTGTATTTACTGCTTTACAGGATACAGTTTTATGGACCATTCTATAGGGTAAATTTGCTTTCTAGGATGGATGTATGGACATAATGGATGGGGAGAATACTAAAATGGCTTATACAACAGATAATAACAATGAAAGATGGGAGGAAGGGACTTTAGAAATCAGATTACCATAAAGGGTGGAAACCAGTGGCACAGTCTTAAAAAATCACAACAGGAAAAGGCTGTGAAGGTTGGAAATTTTTCAAGGAAGAAGTAACTAGTTAGAGAGAGATACAATCAAATAAAGTCAATGTTGGAGATCTTTCAGAAACTATCTTAATGTCTCTGTAGTGGATGGGGCAGACATAAAAAGCAGGGGAAGAGAAAGGCACTAGAATGCAATTTTAAGCAAGTAAATGTGAAGCAGAATATAAAACTGCTAGATCAAAACTGGAATATGAACAACTGTAAGAGCACTAAAACACAAGTCCTGGAACAGAAAAAAAACAATACTCTCACTACTGAATTCTGCTAGAGCTCAGTGCACCTGGCTATCCAGAAAATTACTGTTAACATTATGGAAAAACAATCAGTAAAAAATGACTAAGGTTCAAATCTGGCAGCAGTCCACATTTCTGCCACAAGTGTGAATGAAACTACAAGACTAAGGCCCAGCAGGGTTTAAAATACAAATTACTAGCTTTTACAAGAACTTCTACTTACAGAGATAAAACTGCAGTATAATGAAGAAAACATAATTTTCCCAAAAATACAAATTAAGCTAAAAGACTAAGGCCCCAGAACAAATAAAAAAATGTAAACAAACATGGAAAAAAGAAAAAAAAGTACAAAGAAGTATTACCACACAGGTCACTATAAGTGCAACTTAAGTATTTATGCAGAATTTAAATAAATGTATGCATATATAACAGTTTGACAGTGAAATATTCATTGCCAATACACTAGCAGGAGGTTTTTGATCCTGTGATTGTTATATATTGTTTACCAATATTATCTTTTAGTCTTCCACAGTGTTCAAAATTCCCTTAAAATGTGTGTTTCTGACCATGTCACTATAAGTTCTTCTGTGGCTTGACTTGCTAATGCACTGACTAGGCAGTATCAGTTAGGCAGTCCCATGGAGGTCACCAGTGTAGCAGTCTTCAGAACAATTTGCATTTGTATTTGTAATTCTCTAATTGCTTGCAGTGCACATATGATATAATGCTAAACTGTATATTACAGTTTGGCAGTGATATGTACATTATCGATACACTATGGGGAGAATTTGTTCCCCTGATTGTTATAAGCTCTTTACCAATGTTCATTTTTCAGCCTTCCACAATATTCTAGCATTCATTTGCAATGTGTGTTTTCAAACTCCTTCATTACAAATTACTCTGTGCTTTTCTGTGAGCGCCTCCATTGCATATCTTGTTAATGCCCTGGTCTGGAGAATATCATTGCTAGAGGCAAGGCGTTAAATCCATTGAAGTGTATTTTTCTGTCTTGCTATCATGCACTCCTTTCTCCTGAAATGTTTTCTTGGTTATATTTTCTTATAGTTCACTCATAGCATGCCTTGCTAATGCCTTAGTCTAGTGACACAGGCAGGGGATTCAATTTAATTCATGGTTGTTTCTCTTTTCTATTATCAATGTGTAAATTATGCAGGGATTGTGACTCTTTCTACCCTAATTTATTTCTAAATTCTTCTGCCATTGTTGAGCCAGGAAGTTGAGAGATATGGACTGCTATCCCACTTCCATCCTGCTCATTCTATATTTGCTCACCTTGTGTTGTACCATTTGCTTGCTTCCCATTTTCATCTCTATCTTCTATACTCCTGTTTTCAACCTATGATATAGCCAAAAAAAATATACCACACACATGCCGAGATTGGACATATAATTCAAAATAATCTTTCTGTGCTTATACATTGCACAACAGTTGGCAGAGAACAACATAGATAGCCATATATGACAACAGAGAAATGGCAGTCCATGTCCTGTGGCAAAGATGATGAAAATCTTTGGCACTTGCTAAGTAGTAGTCCAAATGAACTAAGCCTTACTACACATACCAGTCTGAAATAAAGGACAGCTACAGCTGATATTAAAACTATTTTGATGGTTCAATGTACTCATGCAATTACTCCTACTGTGTCAGTGAACTGGGTAGGGGTTTCATATCACTGAGAATGTATTGTGTTTTGTAACTTTTCAGTTTACAATTTGTACTTGTATGTTCAATGTCCCTTTTACTCTGACTGCTGCAGTGGCTCCCCTTGCTAATGTACTGCTCTAAAAGCATTCCATTGGCAAGTCATGGGTTCAGTTCCCTTCAGACCTAATATTTTTTTTGCCATCCATCTGCACAAGTGTCACATTTCCCTGATATGTGTGCATTATGATCCTTTTTTACTCTGACCGTTTGTAGTAAACTGGGGATATACTGTCATATGGACTGAACTGATGGACTGATTCCCCTCAGGATAATATATCTTTCTTTTTTGATGATATTTATGCTATAGTACAGATCCACTGTAAACATGCTGATGTTATCTGAACTGGTGCATGTTGGCACATCACGTTGCTTTATTGTATCCCACCTCTCCTGTGTAGGTTTCACATTCTTCAAAGTTCACGTATTGCCATAACATCTTTTTTGTTCTGCTTTTCTGACAATTGTTTTGTTCTGGCTGGTGGCAACTCAGGAAGCATCAGAGACCATTCAGGTGCAATTAACCATAGGCAAAACTGCTCTACAGTTTCTAGCATGTTACAGGCCACCCTCTCAAACTCAGGAACCCCACACAGCCTTCCTGAAGACACTGGAGAGTATAAATGTCTCTCCAAACACCATCATATTGGGTGACTTCAACTACCCAAACATAGACTGGGAACAATACTCAAGCCCCAATACCCTAGCCCAAAGGTTCCTGGAGTTCATAAACTCAAATGCTATGGAACAACTTGTCACCATTCCCACAAGAGGTGAAAATATACTAGACCTGATCATCACAAACATGGGGACAAAATGCTCCACACCGAAGTATATCCCTCATTGGTGAGATCAGACCATAAACTAATCTCACTGGAGATCCACATCCCGCCCCACCCCCAACAAAAAAGACCACAGTGAAGAACTTCTCAAAAGCCAACTTCACACTTCTTAAGACTGGTGTGGTATCCTTCAAGGCCCCTGAGCCATTGGAAACCACAACCCACGCTGCTGAATCCCTTACAAATGCTTTCTACGAGCACCTCCAGGATTGCATGGATCAAGCAATCCCAAATAAAATCAAGACCCTTTCCACCAAAGGCAAGTGCCCAATCTGGTGGACCCCAGCCATAAACAAACTTTACAACAAGAGGAGAAAGCTACTACAAGATAGAGCAAAATCCCTAAAAGGGAAGACATCTCTGATCAATACTAGTAAAAAACTACGATCACTCATAAAATCATCCAAGGCCAACTTTGAGAGAAAAATTGCCAAGGACTCAAACGACAATCATAAGGCCTCCTTTAGCTATGTTAGAAATCTGGGTGGAAACTCCCAGATATGCTCAGAATTAGTCCAAAATGATACAAAAATCACTGAACCCACAGACATTGCAAACATACTGGCAGACAGGTTCAGTGAAAATTTCTCCCCTCCCCCCCCAAAAGGAGAAATATCTATCCCAGCAGAGTGTAGCCTCCCAATCATCTCAAATGCCCAGGTGAGAGCTGCTCTCTCTAAAGCTAAAAACACAGCATCAATGGGACCAGATGGTGTCCCCGGCTGTGTGCTACACGAACTCAATGAGGAACTAAACCCACACATAAGGCTGCTGTTTAATCTTAGCCTTACCACAGGATACGTACACAAAGAGTGGCGTACGGCAACTGTAGTCCCACTCCACAAAGGCGGTGCTTCTATGGACCCTGATAATTACCGCCCCATAAGCTTAACAAGCCTGGTCTGCAAAGCTATGGAGAGGATCATAATGGAACTCATAAATAAAGGCATAGGGGACCTACAGACATTGGATCCTACCCAATTCGGCTTTGTCAAGGGCAGATCATGCCTCTTGAACTTGGTCGACTTTTTTGAAACAGTCACCAAGGCCATTGATGAGGGTAAGGCAGTTCACACAGCCAACCTTGACCTTGCAAAGCTTTCGACACAATACCCCACTCGGGTATCATAGAAAAGCTCACCAGCTTAAATGTAAACCCATATGTCACAAGATGGGTTGCAAACTGGCTCAAGGACAGAACCCACAGGGTTAGAGTTGCTGGTGCCATGTCAGACTCCAAGCCGGTCACAAGCGGTGTCCCACAGGGCTTAGCCCTGGGCCCCCTCTTGTTTGGCATCTACTTTTCAGAAGTGCAGGCAAACATAGGAGGATTGTGGCTGACAAAGTTTGCAGATGACTGCAAACTGGGTGCCATAGTTGAAAATCCATCAGACACAGATATCCTTCAGAGAGGTCTCATAGAAATGGGTAACTGGTGCCAGAGCCATGGCCTTAAGCTAAACGCCAAAAAATGTATAGTCATACCCTTTGGTAAAAGCAAGGTAACCCCAAGTTACCACATAGGTGGCAATCCATTAAGCACAGAAGAGGTTATCAGGGACCTGGGGACCCAAGTTGACAGTAACCTTTCTTTTGACACTCACATTGCCAAAGTGGTTAGAAGGACCTTCTACATTGCCCACCTGATTATGAAGGGATTCACATCCAGATCAAGGGAGGTCATTGTTCCCCTGTACTCTTCACTTATCAGACCAATGATTGAGTACAATGCCCCATTCGGAATGTATCTTACCCGACACCTGCAGCAATTGGAAAGACCCTAAAAGTTCCTCACCAAAAGGATAAAGGGGCTCAAAAATATGCCATATGCTGCCCGACTGAAGAAACTCTAGCTCTATTCAGTCGCATACCGTCTGCTCAGAGGTGACCTGTGCCTGACATACAAGGCCATGTCCAACCCGGAATTAATGGACATGCTCCACCTCAAAAAATCCAAATCCACCAGAGCCACAAGAGCAAGAGACTTAAACCTCAACACGGATATAAATAGGACGTGCTTGAGGGACAGATTCATCACCCAGAGACTCCCTATGCTGTGGAACAGAATCCCAGTCCATGTGAGACAGAGCACCTCGCTGGCTCTGTTCAAGAGGAATCTTGACCAGTGGATGGGAGATTGTAGGTTTACCCCTGGGATCCTCTCTGTATCACTGCTGGACAGAGGCACGGCAAACTAATGGGTATAGTATTCTTCAACCTAAGGGGTGGTGAAAGCCACACAACTCTGGCTAGGCTTATAAATGCCCTAGGGCAGATAGCCTAGTATGAACCTATGAACCTATGAACTTATTTGGTACATTATGCTGTCCATCTCTGTTGATTCTGTTATTTAGTATAACCTTTACTCCACCCTCAGCCATCAGTGGTACTTTCCTTTCATTGCACATTTTTATAGGTTTAGTCTGGTAGTTGACTTAGAGGGAAAAGGAGTTGTTAATTAACTGTTTCCTGTGGTCCAGTGGTACAAGGTTTGATTCCCTCGGCCTCCATTGCCTAACGGTGTGACTCTGAGCAAGTCACTTAACCAGATGTAGCTCCCAGGCTGAGTCTGAAAGAGTTCCATGGAGAGCAGTGCTCTACCCAGGAAAACAAATACAAATGAAATAAAACAAATAAATAGGTAAGAACTAGGCAATCATCTAGCAGACCATTTCAAGCCAAGCCAAAAAACCTATTCAAAATTTCCATATAGAGTCAAGGAAAGCAAGAGAAAATGGGCAGGGAGAGAATTTGAGGCTTCCCATCCAATTTATCTAAGTTTACTTTGAAGGTAGGAAGGGTGCTACTCTATATAACATGTAGTAGAAGTTTGTCCCAGAGGTGAGAGATACGTTAGGATATGAATCCATCATGCCAACTTGTCTTATTTATTTGTTGATGAAGGTTTAGTTCCTTTAACCCAGCGTTTGAGGTACCATTAGTTCTGTGAAGGAACAGGAGGTCAAATAGGGTTGGATATTTCATGGCATGATCTCCATAGAGTAGTCTGTAACAGACAGAGTACAGAGAACAGCTGACAGTTTCTCCACAGCAAATAAGAATTTTGAGGTAAATGATGTTTTTAGTTATGAATCTTTAAGGACTCTCAAGTTGTGTATTATGTATAATTAAATGCATACAAAAAGGCACATTATATTCAATAATGGGTCTGATAAGATATGGGTAAAGGGGAATTAAGATTTCTTTGGATCTAGTGGAGATGGAAATTAGATGGGTCAGACAAAAGGCATGGTTCAAATGATAAGGAATTATCAACAATAGTACCCAGATCCCTTTCATCAGTGTGTAATTGGAGGGGTGCATCTCCTATATGATATGAAACTGTTTTGTTTACCAAAATGAACAATGTTACATTTTTTACATTTAATTTGAAACCATTGTCCTTGCAACAATTGTTAATATGGTCTAAGCTGTGAGTCAGTTGAAGATAAAAGAACAAAACCCAATTTACAGTCATGTGCAAACTTATTTAACCATAGGCCAAAAGTACCAACCTAAAGGTCTGGGAAATATATGCCAAGTAGGTGAGGGCCCAGAACCAAGCCCTGTGGTACACCACTGGTAACTATTTGTTTTTAGAAGTGACACCTGATATTGTAACAACATGGATTCTGTCGGAAAACGAGTTATTCATCCATCGCACAATATACAGCTTTATATTCAGATTTTAAAGTTTTTCAAGAATGCCTACATGCGAGATAGTGTCAAAGGCCTTGGCCAGGTCTAGATATGCCGTATGCACTGCATAACCACTATACACTGCTTCAGTTACTTTTTCAAAGAAATTAATGAGGTTAAAGATGCAGGATCTTCCTTTAATAAAGTCAAACTGACGAGGGTCCAAGGTTGAGAGATTTTCAATGTCCAGATTAACGAGGTCTGAGAATGCGATCCATAACTTTAAATATGAGGCTAGTGAGACTAATGTAGTTATAATTACCAGGTTCCATGTTTGGGCCACCCTTGTATAATGGCATTACAATAGCTGTTTTCTAGGCTTCAGAAATGTAATTAATGTAGGGGCTTAGATTAAAGAGTTTAAATAGGAGTTCAGAAAGTCCGTATTTAGCACTGATAATTAGGCAACCTAGTATGTTCTCAGGGCCCATGGATGAAGTATTCTTAGTTTTTGAAAGGGTAATAAGTAAAGGGGGGTGGCTGGGACTGTGAAATATGTGGGAACTGTGGGTGGAGCAACATTTTCACTAAATTTGTTAGCTAGAATATCAACTATTTTCATAGGGGCAGAGCGTAGTATTATTGTGGACTAGCTTTGAACACTATTGGGTGTTTGTCTTTACTTTCTGACATAGTTAAAGAAATATTTGCAGTTATTTTTGGTTTAAGTGACTATTTTAAGTTCATACTCAACTTTGAGCTTCTTAATGACCCCATTAAACTCTTTTTTAGTTTGCTTAAGTGTGCTCTTAAGGTAGATAGAATGTCACCTCTTATAAGCATTAAGCAGTTTATTTCTCTTGTTATATGATTTATTTGTATGGCTATTCCACCACAGGGGTTTGTGTTGCTTCATAAACACAGGTCTTTTGCAGGAGTTGAACACCATTACAGCTATTATAAGAGGAATAGCACAGAACATATGATGCCTTATAGATAACACATGTAGTACAATAACCACACACGGCACACCCAAATGCAGGGGAGAAAGTAAAGTTTAAGGAGAATGTGATCTGAGCCTCAAAAGTACACCAGGGTATCCCTTAAAATGATACATTATGCCTGTCTTACACAGGCTGAATCTTCCCATTCCCTGATATAAGCCCAGATAACAATCTATTCAGAGGTTCCACAGAGAGAGGGGTAAGGGTAGTTTGCCAAATACGGGTAAGTTCTGAGTCACAACAACACAAGAGCATTTCAGGTGGAAAATAACACCAAGAAAAAAACAACAAAACCACCTGTGGTGACTGCCAGGTACACAAATGATCCAAAATGTTGCCCAAAACGAATTTATTGAAAGTTCCATGAACAGTTCGTGGAACTTTCAATAAATTCGTTTTGGGCAACATTTTGGATCATTTGTGTACCTGGCAGTCACCATCGGTGGTTTTGTTGTTTTTTTTCTAAGTTCTGAGTCATCCAGAAGCTAAACAAGTAATTATGGATAGTACTCACTGGAAGAGGGGTCAGAAAGGTATTTGTGTGAATGATAAATAAATAAAAAAATAAATAACCTGAAGTATTACTCAATAATAAAATGTTAGAGTGAGGGGTGGTAGAGGAAGAGGCATCTAGCAACACCCCCTGACAGGAGAGCTCTTAACAAATCATAAGTGAAATTCGCAAAACCTGTATCTGCTTAAAGATGAGTTGTGTTTGCTTTTTAGCTTGAAGGACACAATTTTTGCTTATTCTGTCTTAGGCTGTGACTTCTTTTAATTGCTTAGGGCTCTCAGGTTTGCTTGCCTTAAACTACAGTGGTGTTCTACAGTTAAATGAAGTTGTTCTTGCTTTTTAGCATGAAAAACAGTGTCTGCTTATTTGATCTGAAGTAATAAGTACTCTTAGATTTTTAGGGCTTGCAGAATTGCTTGCCTGAAATGTTGGTGGGGCCCTGCACTTAAAGACAAGCTGTGCTTGTTTTTTGCTATGAGGGATGCAGTTTTTGCTTTTTCTATCCAGGACAAGTTGCAATTGCTTTTTAGTATGAAGGGCAAAGTATCTGCTTCTTCTGTTCAAGGCAGTGCATTCTTTCAGTTTTTATGGCTTACTGGATTGCTTGCATTAAGCTTTTGTGAGGGCCTAACACTGAAAGACAAGTTGTGCTATTTTTTTATTATGATGGAAACAGTGTATGCAGAATGAGAAAGTATGAAAGGAAAAAATTTGCTCAGGATTTAAACCCAGGACCTCCAGGATTCTATATTGGTTTCACTGCCAGTGGACTAACAAGATCCTCTAGAAGAAAGTTATTTAATCTTTTTTATGGTTTACAGGCTTACTTGTTTTAAGTTTGTGTGTGTGTGTGTGTGTGTGTGTGGGGGGGGGCTTCCTGACCAGTGTATGTCAGACAAGTGATGTCCTTAGAGATAGTGCATTTTCTGAGTAAAGACAAGTTACAGAGTTATCAGATTGACAAAGTCCAGGGAAAAGTATTCGAATCATACATAATCGAAAGAAATACATTCCAAGATGTTTATACTTATGTCACCATTCGATTTACATATTTTGTAATCAGAAGGGTTGTGATTTATTAAACTTAATTCTGTGCAATGAGTGTGTGTAATTAGCATGGATGTGCATATTGTATTTATTTGATTTTCATTGAATCAGATTTCTTCATGGTTTACATCTATAACTGAAAGTTTCTAAACATGACCCGAAAATGGTGGCATAAATAAAAGGTGTAACTAGCTATTCTTGCCCCAGTGTCATCACCAGATCTGGTGCCCCCCCCCCCACACCTGTAAGTTGAAGAGCATAGAGAAATAGCACTTCTTCTCTTTTAAACTGTATCTGCTACAGTTTATGCCACACATGCACTTCAGTTCTGATTACAAATGCAATACTAGCATTCATTTTTGAATGCTGATAATGCACTAAAGACTGATCAGCTGTGATGATCATGCCCCCTAATAATCACCACCTAAGGCAATTGCCCCATTTGCCCCACCTTAGCTACACCTCCGGCATAAACAATTGAAATATGACAATAAAACTGAAGTATTTGTGAGAAATCTATTGATAAATAATACATTCCATATGATACATGGTTTGAAAGGCTAAAAAATATTGTAAAATGCATCACACAGCATCTAAAGTCCTATGACTTCTTGGAGGACAAGGGACCCTAGACCCCTAGCCTAATTCAATTAGTTCTACTAGTAAAGCACAGAAATCTCCAGCAAATTTAATTAGCTTCTCTAGAAAATCTTCTAGTCTGTCTTATAGGGTACAAGGAAGAGAGAGATCTAAGTTAATATGTTGTTTTGCATGAATTAAATCAGGATAAATATTATTAAAATGATCATAAGTATGTATAATTATAGTGTTATGTGATGGCAGCACCTTGTGTATATGTGTGTTTCTGTCACACGAACCAGCTTGCAGTGACACTGTCACAAAATCAAATTTTGTTTCCATTGTCCTTTTTATTCTCATGACATTCAATATGTCATAACGATGAACATGTGACATGAGAGGGTGCAGCCAAAGATCACTTTTGTTAAGGGTGTCTTGTTACCCAAAAGCATTTGACCTCCATAACATCTAGTCCTTTGGCTAGGCTGGTCATCCTGTATCCTGCATTAATAGAGGATATAATGCAAAAATAGCAAAGGTAAAGATATACACTGTATTACTGCTTCAAGGAAAGTTATACACATGTCCTAACCATTCATAACTTTACTCCTGGTACTAGTTTTTTTCTTCAGCTTTTATAGATAGAGACAAATTCATACTCTGCAGTACAGATAGAGCACCGCAAGTAGGGATGGTCCTTCTGCAACAAAGTTTCGCTATTAAAAAAAAATCTATTGCGGCATTCCTTTTTAGTTTTATTGAAAAAGGAGGATCCCTGAAAGTAGAGAAAAATACAGAGAAAAAGCTATGTATGCATCATTGTTGGTAACCATTTAAAATGTTGGATCCTGCTAGAGCAAGTCCTGAAATGTGAGATTGAATGGCTGAAAAATCAGACTTACATATACTTACCCAAGATTGCAATTTCTTCAGATATTCTATTTTCTCCAAAGTATGGTGAACTCAGAGTTAGTATATATAAGTTAGGAGGTGTGGGCAGCTTACATACCTGCAAAAAGCACATTTAAAGAAAAATAAGAATGATGTTCAATATTTGCTGTTCTGCTTTTTCTGACTTTTTTTTTTGGTGTGTCAGCATTCTACATTTTAGTACTGAAATTTCAGCCATTATTGTTGCATCTACACTATAGTAAAACATGACAGGTGAGGCAAAACACTATCAAGAGCTCCTCAAAAGTGAGAAGGTTCAAACCTGTAGCTGACAGAATAAAATAGAATCTACCCAAGCAGAAAATGATCTTAAACTAAGTTAAGAATATTGATTGTCAGGAATGATTCATAGTGATGACTTTTTAATATTAACTCTCTCCTATACCTTTCATACACCATAGTACTATGCTATATGATGGAAGTGAAGCACCTCTATACATGTTATGAGGGTTCATTTATGGCAGTACAAAAGGCACTGCAGACAGAATAAGCAACATCGTTACCCCTGTGCAAGCATGCTGTTCTGAGATATTGACTGTATATCGCAACTGGTAATTACAGAATACTGTAGGTAAAATCAGGTTGCCAATACAGAGTATGCAAATTGTTATATAACATATTAGATCATCTGCAAACACACAGTGAGCCCCCTGTAGAGTACATACATATCTCCAGACAGCTAGGTCACTACAAATGTTGGCATTTGTTGCTTAAGTCATGCATCTTTACAAGAGTTAAAATTCCTAGTAGTGAAGTAATTTATTAGCTCTATTTTAAGTGCTCAGTTTAGAAAAAATATATAATTTATGCCTTCAGTATAATCTCTTACAAAACGGTTGCTGGCAATATATTAGATAATACATAAGATTTTAATATCTATTCTTGGTGCTCACCAAACTTGATATCTACAGTATACTAATGGTGCATTCTTGCTGTGCACCTCCTTTCTCTCTTGGACTCTGTTTCATGTAGACAGAGAGTGATGAAAGTTAATCTCTGTACATTTGGTAGTTGTTTTACTATTTAAACAAATGACATAGCTCTATGTATCTAGAGATTGTTCAGAGGAATTGTAAGAACTTGGGTTGCATTAATTTGTTAGAGCACAGACAGAGGTAAAATTAATAAAGTGAACACTGTTTCTAAATCTGGCTCTGGCAAGTATAACCTAACAGAGACATATATATGCACCTAAATAGCCTCCTAAATGCATTTATGAACTTATTTATAACAGAATAAATGAGCCATTTCTTATTATCTAATTATTACATAGTTTCTTTTCTCTTAAACTCTGAGATAATATTCATATAAGTATATAATATGATGTTACTGAACAATGTCTCTGGGAAACAGTGTGAGATATAAAATATGTAACGCAGTATGTCTATATACATATCTTTCTGAATGTATATAGGAAAAGTAAGGCAAGTTGAAAATGTTTAATATTGTTGAACTGTTTTACTTTTATGAATTCAAGTTATACAGAACCCTGTCAACATGATTCAGTATCAAGCTACAAATAGTTCCCTTTACCGATATTACTAAACATAGGTTTCTATGCTTCTTACAAATAGTTCCCTTCACAGACACTACCAAACATAGGTTTCTAAGCTTCTATTCTTCATTTCAATTAATTTACTTTATTTATAATAACAAATTTACAAATGATAACAATCTATGGTTTTTACACTTTGATTATCAGCTTATTAATATAAGATTTATGGTTTGGGGAACTTGAGTCCGGATTTGTATTTATAGTTGTTTGGAAACAGAGAAAAATAATTTTCGTGAAACATATTAATATTCATGTATGTGCTGCTTTTGTATTAGTTTCTCAATTCTCAATATCTATGCAATTATTGAATATCAAATGATATTGTATAATTGAAGAAAGAGTTATATTACTTAATACTTTTGAATAATATTAACATAGTGGTAATTTCTCTTCTGCAAAATATAGTTTAATAGCACTTGAATAAGACCTATTCACTTCACTCTATATTATAATAGAAACTATTTATTTGTTAATAAACTTCTCTCTTTTAATTAATAGTAATTATTTTTTCTTTTCACTACTCACATAATTATATTATTCATTTGTTTGATTTATGTTTTCTTATCTCCAGAATTTATAAATTGGAGCTCTTGTAACATTCACTTTTCTTTAATTTTTATCTAGATATGAAGGTTAATCTGGTTGAACTGTTTTGTTTTTCCAGATTAGGAGTGTGTTTCACTCCATGTTTGTTTGAGGGTCTTTTAGAGTCATTGCTTACATATTTGTATGTAATATTTCTCTTTACTCACCTTCCATTTCCTTTTTGGTCTCAATATTTGTTAAATTTATATTTTTCTTCAGGAAACATAAATCTGACACTAAAATATAATTCCTGCAAGAATGTTGCACAGATTTTGACTGATGCAAGTACTACACACCCTTGTCTACTACTAATACATTTTAAACTTAAACAAACAAGATGGATTTAACTCTACTTTCTTTAAACATTAATGGATTAAATAATCCAAGGAAAAGGTCCAATCTACTAAGATATCTAAAGCTAAATAAAGTGTAAGTGGTATTCCTTCAGGAAACTTACTTTAAAACTAATGATAATTATATATGGAATCCAAATGAATATTTAAAACTATCTAATTCTTCCAATAATAAAAAAAAAACTAGAGGAGTTTTAATACTATGGGAAAAAATGTTACTAACCCTCAAATAATCTATAATTATGAAGATAAAGATGGACTTTTTAGCTATTGTAATATTAACATTTGGTAATAGAGCCTGGACACTAGTAAACTTAAATTGATTTCCTGGCATTGGAGTGGGAACAATCAAAAAACACATAGACCATATTAATAGAGTATCCAAAGGTAATCTGATAATAGGAGGTGACTTTAACTGTATTTTAGACAACTCTGAGACTACTAACAAAAGACCTGTTTGATCTACCCCCATAGGGAAATCTCTTAAAAAATGGACTGAGAATTTAAACCTAATTGATACATTTAGTTTCATAAAGAACAACTCTTTATTATTCTCACATAGTGACCACAGATTTAATACCCAAACCAGAATAGATAAAATCTTTGTATCTCAAGATATAAGAATATAAATAAATAATTGTTCCATAATTCCGTGTCCCCTGTCTGATCACAGTTCACTTATTCTTAAACTTCAAATAGATTTTAAGAGATTAACTTTCACAAAAAGAATCCCAGCTTATATTACCAAATTGAAACAATTTAAACCATGGCTTGATTCAGAAATACAAATTTTCTTAGATACTTATTATACAGAAGATATAAATATAGTTATTCTATGGGATACTCTAAAGGTATACTTATATGGTAAAATTATAACATGGTTTAATAATAAAACAAACAAATGGGAATCTGAATTAACAAATATCCAAAAGCAAATTATAGAAACTAAATCCAATAAATCATTAGACTCAATTACTAAAAAAAAAGAAATTGGGGAACTAAATAAAAAATACAATAAAATCTTAACTCACAAAACTAATATGGCTCTAGAAAATTTTAAAATAAATTTGTTTTCTGCATCACCCAAGCACTTGCATAATCTAGTACTGAGAATAAAAAGACAATACTCTGAAAATAATATTATAAATATCATTCATGAAGGGAAAAATAATAAAAAGTATCTGATATAAGCGACATCTTAGATGCCTTTAAATTTCATTTTGCAGAACATTTTAGAAATATTGATTCACCTCATAATATACCCCAACATTTTGATCTGGATTTATCCAAAATATAAAAAATCCCAGAAAAACTATTCTTAGATATTCAAAAAAAATTTCTTCTAAAGAACTATCAGAAAAAAATTAAAGAAAGTAAAAACAATAAAGCTCCTGGTATTGAGGGAATTATTATTGAAATATACAAATCACTTCCGACATCTACAATCTCAATATTACATAGAGCTCTAAACGAAGTTTATATGCAAAATACAATTCCACCTTCATGCAGATATTCCATCATTACCCCTGTCAAAAAAGAAAATAAAGATCCAAATCAATGCAATTCTTACAGGCCAATTTCACTACTTAATAATGATTATAAAATGTTCATGTCTATCCTAGTCAATAGAATCAAAAAGTCACTAATACATGTTATTAGTGATGATCAAACAGGCTTTATCTACAATAGACACACCCACGATAACATCCAGAGAATATTAACTATTATTGATATTCTAAATAGGGACAATCAAGAAGCCCTTATAGTAGCTCTTGATATTGAAAAAGCCTTTGACTCACTAAAATGAGATTATCTTTTTAAAGTCTTAGAAATTTATAATTTCCCTACACAATCATATCACTAATCAAAAACATTTACAAAAATAATCTTGCCTATATAAAATTGGGTCCATTCACTTCAGAAGTCATTGTAATTACTAAAGGTACAAAGCAAGGTTGCCCTATGTCCCCAATCTTATTTGCACTTGCAATAGAATATTTTTCGTCAGTAATTCATCACAATCCTAAAATCAAAGGTATTGACATTTATGGTCAATTTAATTCTAAAATAATGCTCTTCACTGACGACATTCTCCTTACTTTAATAAACTCGGATGAATCTTTACAAGAACTAGACTTACAAATTGATACCTTTTATCATATTTCAGGTCTCTGTGTTAGCAAAACAAAATATAATTTCATGTTATTAAATAAAAAAGATGATACCCATCTAAATATAAACCATATCATTGGAAAACAGGCCTCCTCTATAAATTATTTAGGGATAATACTATGTGAAAATATAGATTTAACATTAAAAATAAACTATAACAATATTATAAAAAAACTTAAATACACATATTGAAAAATGGAACAAATTATTTTTAAAATTTGAAGATAGACTACAACTACTCAAGATGGTTCTTCTCCCAAAAAATAAACTATGTTGCGCAAGCTATTCTTATGATTCCCAACAAAAATTTTCTAAAATAAATAAATAAAACTCTTATACATTTTCTTTGGTTTCCAAAAAGAAATAGAATAGCCTTTTCTAATCACATAAGACATTGGGAGTTGGGTGGTATTAATTTCCCAGAAATAGATTCTTACATTAAAGCTTCCATTATCAAAACATTTATAAGATGGATTGATCCAAAATTTACATCAGCATGGAAGTCTTTACACACCACTATCTTCTTAAATGAGAATAAATGAACTAAAAAGTTGCCATTAAATGAACAAAGTAATAAACTTTGGCATATTCTAAGTGTCAACATACAGTATAATTCTTCTAAACCTACTAATTTAAAATATATAAATTACATTTAGAATATATTTAGAATTTTTATTATTAATAATATTGACTTAAAATTATGGTTAAAGTTATTATTCCCCTTTAGTTTGACTAAAAACATTTTAAACAAAATTCATATAAATACACTTAACACTTGGGAATCTAAAAACTTTGCATGTTGGTTTCACTGTATAAAAAATTTGTTGGTTTTGGACATACACCAGTTAAAAAGTTTATATGATTTATCAAGTTCAGATTGGCTAGTTCTTAGTAGCTTGCAACCCTATGCCCAAGATCTATGCAGAATAATTGACAATTCCTCCTTTAAATCTATTCCTAAACTCATATTTTTTATGCATGAAGCTTTATATAATGGATTTGATTGGATAAACTTAATATCAAAATTATACAGAATTATAATTAACTCAAGGCCAACCCTAATCAAAATTATTGGAATTTTATCAACAGAGAACATTCATTATACTTATCTGTTGAAAATAAAGCTAATCTCTTGTATTCTATTAAATTAACCTCTAATTTACAAATCTGGAAAATTTTCACTTGGAAACTTCTGCATAGAGCTTTTTACACTTCTAATAACATTGCCAAATTTAACTCTTCCAAAGAAGTAATATTTCAGCTGCCTGTCAGGTGCCAGGATCCGCCACATAATGCATGCACTCAGGTCACTCCACAATAAGTACAAATAGGACACTGTCATTGTCCATGTTGGTGTGAATGACCTGAGACATACCTCCCTGGACTACATGAAAAGAGACATGGAGGAGCTCTCCGATCTTGTATCCCAGGCAGGTATGACCCTAACCCTGAGTAACATCCTGCCATCACCCAGAATGATACTACAGTACAAGGACAAAATGATTGACTTCAAAAATTGGCTAAACTTCTGGTGTCATTCTAAGGGGATCCAGTATTTGTCTGCCTGGGACGACATGATCGACAGACCATGATGCTTTGCCAGAGATGGCCTGCACCTGTCGCCCTTAGGATTCCGAATACTGGCTAAGGCTCTTACCACCCTTATAGTGCCTTTTTTAGGCAAGGTTCAAAATGACAAATTCACCACCGTAACAGGTACAAGCAAGCAAAATCTGAGGGTAATGCTACTCAATGCTAGAAGTCTAAACCTCAAAATGCACTCACTCGAGGCACTCCTTAAAATGGAGAACATTGACATTTGTGCAGTGACAGAGACCTGGTTCAAAGCTCCAGAGAGCACCCCTGCATTACCAGGCTAAAATTCATACCACACCATTTGGCCACCTAACCCAGAATGAAGCACTAAAGGCAGAGGCGTGTCCATATTCATTAAGGATATCCACACCTCCAGGCTAGTTGCACAGCATAATGCATCCGAGATTATCCAAGTGCAACTAACTCTGGGCAAGACCGCAATCCAAACTGTAGCTTGCTACAGACCTCCCACCATGCCCCAGGATTCCCACTCCTCATTTCTTGATACACTGGAAAGTATTAGGGTACAACCCATCACCCTAATAATGGGCGATTTCAACTACCCCACCATTAACTGAGAAAACTACTCATGTACCAACTCTTTTGCTCAACGTTTTCTAGAATTCATAAATTCCAACACCTTGGATCAACTTATTCACATCCCCACCAGGGGCAGCAGTATGCTAGACCTGGTCATTACCAACATGGGAAACCAGTGTTCACCACCAGAGGTCAATTCCTTGTTGGTCAGATCCGACCACAAGCTAATCAGCCTAGACATCCACATCCCACCCTCAATTAGGGAAACCATTGTAAAAAACTTCTCCAAAGCCAACTTCACACTTCTTAAGACAGAAGTGGCAAACTTCATGACACCCATGCAGATGGACAATAGAGGTATGACTGCTGAATCCTACACAAATGCACTTTATAAGCACTTACACGAGTGCATGGATCATGCTATCCCTAATAGAACCAAGATGTTATCTTCCAAAAAAAGGAAGCCAATCTGGTGGTCCTCTGCCATAAACAAACTCTACAACAGAAGAAAGAAACTGTTGCAAAAAAGAGTAAAATTCCATGACTGGAGGAACTCCCTAGACAACCTAAGTAAGAAGCTGAGATCCCTCATAATATCCTTGAAAGCTAGTTACGAAAACAAAATTGACACTGACTCTAAAGACAACCACAAAGCATTCTATAGCTATGTCAAGAATCTCAATGGGAACACTCAGATCTGCTCTGAGTTACAGCACAATGGCACTAAATATACAGAACCAACTGATATTGCCAACATCCTAGCAGATAGGTTCAGTGCTAACTTTACCCCCCTCTCACCCCCCTAGAGGGTGCATCTCTATACTGGAAGAATGCAAAGTTCCTATAATCACGGCTGCACAGGTAAAAAACATACTCTCCAAAGCCAAGAACACAGCATCCATGGGACCTGACAATATCCCAGGCTGCGTTTTACACGAACTACAGAATGGACTGGCACCCTACCTAAGTACCATGTTCAATCATAGCCTCACCTCAGGCTTTCTACCCACTGAATGGCGCACCACGACGGTTATCCCACTCCACAAAGGGGGAGCCACGACGGACCCCAGGAACTACCGCCCCATTAGCCTGACGAGCCTGGTCTGCAAGGCCATGGAATGTATCATCGTGGAACTCATAAACAAAGACATTGGTAATCTCCAAACTCTGGACCCTACCCAATTTGGATTTGTAAAAGGCAGATCATGTCTCCTAAACCTGATTGACTTCTTTGAAGCAGTCACCAAAGCCATAGATGAGCGTAAAATGGTTCACACAGCTTATCTAGATCTTGCCAAGGCTTTCGACACCATCCCCCACTCTGCAATTATAGATAAGCTCACTCAACTAGGTATAAATCCCTATGTCACAAGATGGGTTGCCAACTGGCTCACGGACCGAACCCACACTGTGAAAGTAGCGGATTCCAAATCCGACTTCAGACCAGTGACAAGTGGAGTACCACAGGGTTCAGTCCTGGGTCCTCTCCTGTTTGGTATCTACTTCTCTGAAGTGCAGGCTAACACAGAAGGTCTTTGGCTAACAAAGTTTGCAGATGGCTGCAAACTAGGAGCCATAATCGAAACTCCTAACGATGTGGACAAACTACAAAAGGGCCTGACTGAGACAGATACCTGGTGTCAAAGCCATGGCCTGAAGCTCAATGCCAAAAAGTGTATTGTCATCCCCTTTGGTAAAAACTCTGTACCCATGAACTATCACATAGCTGGTAGTCTACTTAATGCCAAAAATGTGATAAGAGACCTTGGGACACAGGTGGACAGTAGTCTCTCCTTTGATAATCACATTGCCACAGTGGTCAGGAAATCCTTCTACGTGGCTCATCTCATCACAAAAGGATTCTCATCCAGAAAAAAATAGGTCATTGTTCCCCTCTACTCATCACTCATTAGACCCATTATAGAGTACAATGCCCCTTTTGGTATGTACCTCACAAGACATCTACAACAACTGGAAAGAACACAGAAATACCTCACAAAGAGGATTACTGGCCTCAAACAGATGCCCAACGCAGACCGTCTCAAAAAACTACAGCTTTACTGCATCGCATATCGCCTACTCAGAGGCGATCTCTGCCTAACATATAAAGCTATGTCAAACCCAGAGCTGTTGGACATGCTCCACTTAAAGAAATCCCAATCCTTCCGAGCTACACGCTCTAGGGACCTAAACCTTGTCACCACAATAAACAGAACATGCTGGAGAGATAGATTCCTGTCTCAGAGACTTCCCATACTCTGGAACAGACTACCTATCTATGTTAAACAGAGCTCCTCATTAGCACTCTTCAAGAAAAATCTTGATGATTGGATGGGAAATGCGAAATTCACCCCAGGGATCACTTCTCTGGCTCTGCTCGACAGGGGCACAGGAAAATAATTTTCTTGGGTGGCGAAAGCCAGGGTACATTTTTTTGGCTAGGCTTATATATGCCCTAGGGTGAATAGCCTAGTACCTACCTATGAACCTATGGAGATGTTCTTTGAACTGTAAAGCTGACTGGTCACATGTCATTTTTGATTGTATTTATATTAAGAAATTTTGGGAAGAGATCAATAAATTTCTTCAAGCCATTTATACAGATTTGTTTAGTTTATCTAAGTCATTAATTCTGTTAAATGTAAATGAAAATATTGTAATGAATAAAAAAGATCTTTATCTTCTTTGGACCATGCTAGCGGTAGAAAGGAAATGCATCACTAGGAAGTGGAAATCATCCTCTATACCAACTATAGAAGACTTTGTATCTCTTCTGAAAGAAACTGCGTTGCTGGAAATAAAAACTAAGGAGTCAAGAATATATCCTAAGAACTGGTCTAATAACCCTTGGGTGAAAGTACTTTCTCTCATTGAGACTCTTAATTCAAATGCATCTCTATCTGTGTAATGTTGAAAATACAAGGCTTTTCCTAATATTGTGTAACTATTTATCACAACAGTCTGTTTCCTTACTGTAGGCCAATTGTATATACTGTAAATAGTTTATTATAAAATTATTAATTGGATTTATATGTTCTATATAAATATTGTTGGAAATTAATAACATTATTTGAGTAAAAAAAGAATAAAATAGAATCCTTGCTGATAAATCTGGCATGCAACAGAATTAGACTCTGCAGACAACTTCCATGTTAAAAAAAGGAAAAAAATACTTCCATGATATTGTCAAAATGTAAAATTAGGACTCCACTAGAATGATGTTATAGCATGAAAACATGTATTTTTGTTTACAATCAGAGCTATAGCAGGCTCATGTAGCATCCAATGTAGTTTCTTAATTTGGCAATGCCCAGCTCTAAATTGATGAGCAAAAAAAGTCCTTTCTCTGATCTAGCAGCAGCAAGCAGTTTGCTGCAACTTAGACTAAACTCAAAGAACTGAAACAGATACTTCAGTCATAACTGCACAAGCAGTATCAGAATCCATTTATGTACTAGTAGAATTAAAAAATTGACCGACTGATATCTGCTGATTGTGCCCCCTAACACCTTGAGCCTGGGGCAGATTCATCCCATTAAGCTTTGCTTCTGAGACAAATGGTTATAATGCTACCAATATTTTAATGTCAACATTTTTTAAAATACCATCTATGGGCCATACCATCTATGGGCCACCACCACTTAAACTATGATGTTAAATTATTGCAACATTGATCAAAAATTGGAGTCATAAACATAACTGTGATACAATATTTCCAAAAGAATTTGTGCAATCGCAGATGACAGCTAAACAGAAACATCCCTATAATGATAAGCCTTAAAATTTCATGTCAAAATTTTACTTAGTGAAAGATCATAATAGTGTACAACACGTAACATTGAAAACTTACTTTTTAACATGGTTTCTAAAATATGCACATAATTCTGACAAAACCTTTGCATTTTTGAGGTCAAATCTACTTGCCATAGATGAACAACAAGCATCTGGGCTATGACATAGAATTAGTGCAATCTAGATGATAAAAAGGAATTTATAAAAAATCCCAAAATAACATTTGTAAAAGGAATTGAACAATGGCACACAGCATTTAGATGGAAGAGTCTCTGACATATCTGCCTTGAACATTTAATTCCAGAATTCCACATATTTAAAAAGTTATCACCCCTGTACAACAATCAATTTGTTAAAATAGCAACATATTTTTAACCATTATTTTTAACAAATGCTCGTAACTCTACATAAACTAGCATATCAGTTCAAATTTCCAACAAATAATGAATGAATTATCACCATTAGGACTACAGCACCAAATTTGTACAACACATATCAGAAATGCCATTTATAAAAATGCCTGTGAGATGCCAATGATAAAAAATTGTTAAACAATACATAAGAGATCGACCAAAGGATCCTCATAAATGACTACCCTGAAACATTAATACAAAGGTTCTACATAGTTAAAAGTTATAACCATGAACAGCAATCAATAAGATACTATAAAAAGAGGAACTATTTTATATTAAAACACACTACAAAACATATAATTATAATATGTAAACTCAAAAATGTAAAAGCCAAACTGAAAAAATACAAATGCCTATTTTAAAAGGGCAATAAGGCCATTGGATGTGTGCATGGTACAGATATTACTGCAAACTATAGGATTGTAAGTCACTCACCACTGGAGCTCATGCCTGACAATGCCTCTATTCATATGGGCATATGTACCACACACTCTCACACACACACACACACACACACACACACACACACACACACACACACACACACACACACACACACACACACTTGCCTTATTGCACTTTCCTTCCACTCCCTCTCTCTCCCTCTCTATCCATATGTATGCAAAATTAGTCTGGAAATATGGTTGTCCAAAGAAAGTTTAGTGTGTCTTAATAAGTTTCTAAGTTCATACTAGGCTGTTGGTCAGATAAATCATTTGCAGCTTAGTCTCAAGATTTTACACTACATGCATCACAAACGTCAAATTGCAGGAATTATTTCTGCAAAATATTTTCTGACATACTTTGTTAGTGCTTTAAGATGCCATTACAGTGGGTTTATATTAGAAAATCAAAGTATTACTACATCAAATGTTTTAATATAGAACCATTTCACACAAAACACCACATCGAATACTCAGAACAGCAATTTTTTTCCCAGGGAAAAAACACAACACAAGCACACCAAAATACATAATCCACACACATACACTTCACAAAACCCTATCCTAAACCATACATACACTACTAGCTATCCACTTAATTTAACCCAACCCTAACCCTAAGGTCTGTAACTACCGCACACTCACCGTACCTGCTCCCTAACCCTAAGGTCCCTATCGCACACTCACCTTCATTCACCCACTTACCTTAACCCGGTCCATAACCTTCGCTCCACAGTCGAGGAAATAGCGAAGTTGCAGAAACTGCCCACCGAATACTTTCCCTAGGAAAGTATTCGATATTCTGCAGCTTTGCTATATTCAGCGTTCGATGCAAAGGGTTCGATATTAGTACATTCAAAGTAATAATACTACGATGTACTAATATAAACCCATTACAGCAACTGAGACGCAAGTCTAAGTATAAACTCATAATTATGAATATGCCTTAGCAGGATTCATGAAAGAGTGGAGAAAATGGAGACAGAGATTTACTTTCTGGTTGGCTACAGAGATATATGTTATTAACATTTGTATGACTACATATTATTGTCTAAAAATATATGTTTTATTAATACTCCATGTGGTCTAAGTTTTGCTTGGCTGCTATGTTAACATATTGAACTATCTTAAAGACAAAGACTAGTGACTATTCTCCTTTATAAACACTTTTTTCACGCTATTAATGTTGAAATATTAAGTGCATCTAAAAATCAATTTACAGCACCATTTATGATCATCTATTTAGACTACAAATCAATTCTTTTAAAAAAGGAAAAGAAAATCAAAACTTATTTATTAACTATCTGCAATGATTTAAGCCAGTCAAGCTGCAGATTTCTTTTTAAAAGCAGTGTGTTTTTCTTTCCCTGATGCATCACAGTTTATAGTATGTGTATTGACTTAAACTATAAGTAGCACTGATGCGTAAAATTAACACAGTGTCAGAGTACCATAGATTTTAGTCAGCAGCTGACAAGCTTACCCATTATAGGGCGGTGGCTTCTAATTTGTTTTTATTTATTCCAGGGTGTACTGCAACAATCCTTGAGTGCAATCATAACTCTATTAGCTGCAAATTACTACACAAACACCCACAGTCTGCTAATCGCAGCTACTCCTAATTAAACTAGCCTCTCAGACTTTAATTAGGGCAACCACTTTCTTCAGCTCAGCAGCTTTGTTCAAAGTGCACCAATAATGCCGTTATTCTAATTACTTGCCATGACCAGCTAAGGAAGTGAAAACCTTAGTAAATGCAAGACTAGCCTTCTGTCAGGCTGTCTGTAGTTATTACAGTTTTCCTTTGTCCTGGTGTCTGTATTATACATGTAAATTACTAATGCAAGTGTTCTTTACTAAATTAAGGAAACCCATTTCCAGAAAGATTACAAATATATTCTTGTATAGCATGCATAAATGAGCAGTCCCAGTGGTTCTGTATATTTTTTAAGTCCAAGTAAAGGAAAATAGAGAACAAATTCAATGAATAATAGATTGTTAGATAAAACAAATGACATGCTTAATCTATGACAAAATCAATGTTTCACTGTAATATGACTTCAGCTTGCTTGCAGGCCATCTGCAAAGACATTTCGGACCTTAGAAGCTTTTTAGAGCAATGACATCTTTCAGTGTGCAGCATTTCTCATCCATTCAGACTGTTAGGTAGTCTGAATATTTCTTGCCATCAAAACACTTAAATGTTTTTATCTCCAAGTCTGCCAAAACACCTTAAATGATGTTTTTTTTTTCTATAGGAAAGATTAAAACAAGATTACAAGTGAGTAAAACAGTATGAATGAATCATGATGGAAAAGACCCAAATTTAATTTACACCATCTCCTGCATGCACATTGCATGAGGGTGGAGATAATTTAAGGGCGTTAGCACCCATGTCCAAGTGCAAATTCCATACAAAGTGGCAAATTGTAAAAAATAAATAAGTAAATACATAAAGTAAAATGCAGTGTGAGACAACTGGAAGAAGAAAAACAGAATTGTTACATCACACGAATTTTCTGAAAGCTTGTAGAGAAAATGAAGCATGTTTGCAGCAGAGGTTAAAGGCTTCCACAACATCTCCTGAAGTAAAATTAGATGAGACATTATCAATATCTCAGAAGCAAGATCTAAAGGAATACGTACTCAGGAATAAAGACATATTTAGAGTTGCCTCACAGAACCCTGGTAAGTCCAGCTCAATGTAATTACCGTACTTCTGAGAAAGTACATTTGAAACGATACCACGTAGCAGAGTCCTAGCATCAAGCAGTTCAGAAAGTGATACAACACATGCTCAAACTTGAGGTCATGGAACAACAAAGTGTGTGAAATAACCCAAATTGTATTACTCTTAAGCTCAGTGTGTCTATTTTTTTTTTTTTTTTGAAAAGACCTAATAAAATTAAATAGCATATCTAAATTTTATTCAGTTTGTGAGCTATACTGCTATAAACAGTGATGTTTTATTCACAATTGTATATAAATGTAAACATGGAAACCACATTTACATATTTTTATAAATGGGGAAATATGGTGACCCTGAAATGAAGTCATATGCATACATGATTTCATTTACTCAGTCTCTGAAAATTGGAAAAAAATCAGATCAGCTCAAAAACGTGTGAAATAAAACAAAATGTTCATCTACTTTCTAGAATTTAGATTTAGTAAATTCCAGTTGCATATTAAATGCTTCACTGTAATAAGGAGATGCAATTACATGTAAAGTTCAGGAAAATGTTCACAGCTAAAACATAAAACAGCCACTTCAAACTAAACAGTCATACCAGTGAATAAAGTAAAAGCTACCTTTACAAAAATGTTTTCTATGTGTCTCATTCTAAAAGTGTTGTTGCTGTCTTATAAAACAGTCACTTACTAATAAAACATCAAGAATTCTGAAGTTACATACAACAGAGCAATGTACCTCTCAACTCTTTTTGATTTTGACTCACATTTAGATCTGTCCCTCTTAATCCCTCCTAAAATGGGTGACGTTTGGAGAAAAGGTGGTGAATTGCACTTAATAAATGACAATAATTAGAGGCATAGACTTATTTTAATTTGAAAAATGTATATCAATTTACATTCCCTTATTCTGTCAATGTCTGTAATTGATAGTACTAATATTTTAAAATGTCCCCTGATTGCCCCTGATTGTTTCATGATTTGTTCCTGGTTCTGCTGATATTTGTCCTTTACTGAAGTTGAGACCTATGCAGCGCAAGTTAGGGCATTTAACAGTGAATATTTAACAAAAGCAGGGCAATACACAGGAAGGCACTGTTCTGATAACAAGACCTCTTGCAGAAGGAGTGTGAATAAAATCACAGTGGCCAATGCCCAGCATTACCTGAAAATATAAACTTCCCCACACCCATATCAGCACCTTATTATGTCAAGTAAAACATGCCATATATACAGGGTTGGATTCCATAAAGTTCATGGAACTTAGATCAATCTGATGAGCTCCACACAAGAATTGCAGCTAACCAATTAATATGCAAATATGTCCCAGTCTACAGAGATAGCTCAGTGCAAGGCAGATGTAGCCCATATGTCAGTGAAACCACAATGACTCATGTCAAATATTCATCCATACATCCACAGCTCGTTTTTCCCATTTTTGCACATGGATCCAGGGTGTCACTTCAACAGTAAGAATCACCTAGAGCCAAACTTTACACCACCATATGACTAGCCCTGCCACAGTAGATCTTCTACAGTGCACACTCACACATGTGGCTAATTTAGAGTGCCCAATCCACCTACTGCATATCTTTGTAACATGGGATGAAACCAGAGCTCCCCAGAGGAAACCCACAGAACTACAGGGAGGACATGCAGACTCAGCCTAGAAGGCATCTCAGCCAAGAATCAAACCAGGGAACCTCTTGTTGTGAGGTGACAACACTATCTGCTGCACTACTGTGCCACATTCTCTCATGTCAAATATGTATTCCTGGAAAATTTGTTCATGAAATAATATATTTATGTGCATTACCAATATTATAACCCCAGTGGCAGTTACATTAATACCTGGAAAGTAATAAATGAAGACAAATGTGCATCAGTCATTATGCCTGAATAATGACAAATATCCACAAACACTTACAGATATTGCAATACATAGATGGGCATATGCACATGCACCCATCACAATTTGCAGAATCCACAAAATTTCTAATAAAAAAATTAATTAAGTAAGGCAAAGGGCAATCTTGGCAACTTTGCCATGGCTAACAGTAGCTTATAGTGGGTGCAGGGCACTTGCAGGTAACAAACGTAACACATGCACCCAAGAAAATAGGTTGATATAACAGTAGATATGTGGTTAGATTGAAGAAGAGGGGTATACAACAGTTATGATGGAATAGAAAGATTAGCGTGAGAGTCAGAGGGGAATGTCCATTTTTTGGTGGGAATAGTTCCCATTTATTTTTCTTTTTGGAGAATAGAAAGGATGAAAAAGACATGGAAAGAGGAGGTGGGTGAAAGAACAGGTACAAAGATATAACAAATATCACAAGACATGACAGACAAAGGTTGGAAATACACATAAAGGATAGGTAAGGTACACATACAGCATACATATAGACCATAAAACATGAGTGAAGGAAAATATCAAAAATAGCAGGGATGCATCTCAAACATGGTGCTGCACAAAAATACATATGTACAAAAACACAAGTAATTGCTGAGATGTTGCAACCTTTGTGACAAACATACCAGAACAAGTATATCTGATGGTAGGTGTGTGTTGGAGAAAACTAAATGGGATTGCTATCATTTCAGTATGCAATGGATATCAAATCCAATTGGCTGTCAACAGTGCAAGTCAATCAACAGCAAGGATGTGCAAATGCAGGAACAGACTAGAACTTCCAATCCTGCATTTGAAAGGCAGACAACTAAACACAGACCCAAACAGCAGTACTGCAGAAAAAAGATTAATTTGGCTGTGTAATAAATAAGTAAGTACACACACCAGAAACATAGGATAAATGTGATCCATAAGTCAAAGATACATGCCATGCCAGAAGCAACACATATAGGTGTTCAGGTATATAACATAGATGTGTGACATGCACTGGCATCACATAAGCCGAACTGAAAGAATACATATTACACATGCCCTCATCAATGACATGGAATATTATGTAAAAGGTGATACATATATGATTAATGAAAGCTGATGAATGCAAGCTTGTGCATAGGCGGGAAGCATAAAATGTCTGGCTAATCCACACCACACGTGTACAGCATAAACAGTAATGGAATCTACTAAATTACTGATACCTTGTATGCATATGCCATGCATGCATAATGCATATGATACTCATCATAGTGGCACAAGGTCATATTGCACTAGTACACCTACATTACAGTGATGATACATTTCAGAAAGTTAAACATACACTTAACACACGCAATGTATAAGTGAAACGTGTAGGTCAAAGCTATGGGTGGAAGGGAGATGGATGACATAGACCCACATCATTAGGGAAATGCTATCAAGACAAAGTAGGCACAGAATAAAGCAGAAAAACCATAGCTAAGGAGACACAGTGCATATGTATGTGTGCACAACACAAGATGGGTTGCAAGTCCTTGCAAGGTACATTGAAGCAAATGGCCAATGTTTGACACATTTGCATAGTGGACAGCTATAAACATGTCTATGTACAAATGACACAAACAACATAGTAATTTCCAACAATTAAACAGCAAATAACATGGGTACACAACAAAACTAGGTTTGAATATCACATGCTCATATGTGCTGCCATGCAAATATAATACAGCTGATGGCACAATCACTGTTATTGATATAAATATCACCATACATATATAGGAATGATCAAAGGACACAAGTGCAGCTCAGAAAAATGAAATAAGTGCATATAGACCATAAAACATGGGTGCATTTAACAAGTTACATATTACAAGGGCGGTTGTGTGTCAGTCATATTATAGTCATACATGTGTACCTCCATTTAAATTACTATATATGTACAACAAAGGCGTACATACTGACAAGTATGCTGATCCATGTGTACATGTCCAAATATAAGCTAGTTTTAAAGACTGACAAGTGCCATAAGCAAGATATGGACATAAAATGGAATCATGAATGATGTTAAGCAAAGCATCATCTCCATATATTCACTAAGGGACCGGTGAATGTCACAGCAGTATGTGAAGGATATTTGTTCATTTGTATCTGTCACAGTACTGTACAACAACATGGCATAATAATTGCCAGTACTGTACATGGCATAAAGAAGGTCATTGTGGCAGTGGGACAGCATGATTCAGAAATGTTACATAAATTAAAAAATCAAGAATATGTCATGTTGTTGAACAGACATAAGATAACAACCATCAATACACAAATGTGTGCAATACTTACACATGAATAAGTTGTAGAAATTAGCACACTTGACTTACCTGACTGTGCTATGTGATAAGAATGTGAATAATGCAACATGTGAGTTGCTGTCATCCCTCATAAGAATAAATTGGAATAACACAAGCAGAACAATTGTGTCCCATTTGCATTATTCTAGCTGCAACAGTCCTATCTCTCACATAAAGGGCCAAAGTGTATCAGACATTGCACCATTTTGCTGCACTGCATGCATAGGAGCACACACAAGTGTACATGCACGGGTGCCCCCCCCCCCACACACACACATATTGAAGACGTAGCACCCCCTGTTATAACAGCATGTGATGATTATGTAAATAATAATGGCAACATGTGTCATTTAGTAATGTGTGTCATACTGCAGCAACAAGATAAAGCCACATATGACCTGATATGTGCAGCACACATTACGCTATATAACAAAAAAGCATGGCACAATATGGGATGTCTGTACAATTGTGACTAAACCATACAGATTTGAAAACCGAAAACACCATGGTGACAGCATTACAAAAGTGAGTAGATCACACAGAGAATACTTACATTCCTGAGGGACCACCCTGATGGGGCTGAAAATCACAAAAGATCTATCTAGAGATCTCCCAGAAGGAGTCACACATGGCCTGCAACATATCCTGAAAGAAGTAACCCATCATGTCCCTCATCTGCATCTAAAAGACATCTGTCTTTACATCCCAGATCTGGTCCCAAAAATAAATTGCCTGGAGTGGTGGTGGATGTCTTCTCTGCTGAGCCATAGGAGCAATGGTACATGTAGGTACCAGTCTGTCATTATCATTTTGCCCCCATCATGGTCACCATTCTGGTCCTCGGAGTCCAACTTGTCTGGCAGTGGTCTGGTGTGTCATCATCGTCATCCAATTGGTAAACTGGCATGGGTCCCACACTCTGTCAAATGTGAACACAGGAACAAAACATTTTCATACATAATAGCTGTTAACGTAAAAGCAATGACTAAATGAAAAAGCTTGCAAAACTTACACCACCTACATGTTGTAAATGCTATGTATATGATGCTACACTACTATCTGACTTTATCCAATTATGACACCTTTCATGAAGTTAGGCATACATCCAGTCCATAATAAATTACAACATGATGTGCAATGTATATCACAGTCATATGCAAAACATGTTTGAAATAAAACCTAATCAGTGATAAGGCATGTACAGAACTGCATATGCCAGTTAAAATACATTTCTGTTACATATGGCATAGCCAGTCATTATATACATTGTGTGACCCTGTACAGTGTGTTGATATGACAGGTTTGTTATAAAACATGACATTAGTCATATGTGTGTGTATTGTGTAACAAATTGCAGACTATACAAAGCACAATAAATGTTACTGAAGCATAATTAAGGTCCTGGAAAGGAAGTCACTCTCACAATACTGTTATGTATGTAGATGCAAAGCAGATGGCAAGTTGTCCTATATTGCCACATATATCTCTTGCTTCGCAGTATGTATTGACATGTGTCACATATCACAATCAGCCTTAAAGGCAGTCATCTGAAAAAACATATGAAACAGGACATGTGTAATGTCTGCCCAATTTACATCACATTATGGCACATTTGTTATGACAATGTAAGAGTAACTAGTTCCAGACCATAGGGTTTGCTTATATGTTGTATAATACAAGACACAAAGGTGTAATACTAGCAGGTGTGTAATGTTATGATTATGCAATATTCTAAATGTCATAATAGTCATATATTGATGATATAAATAGAAGGCTAAGAAATTGGTCAGTTTGCCCACCACATAACATCATTAACTTACCCTGGTACATTACATGGCATGCAGTAGCCAGTCTTTCAGACATATGTCTGTTAGTACAAGCACATTTACTGACATATCAGCCTTCAGTATGAATGCAAAGCACACATATATAATTAATTTATAAGACAGGTATGCAATGCTACTCTAGCATACCAAAAGACAAGGTGTAGTGCAAGCTGCCATTGGTAGTAGAACTTAATGTTGCTCCTATTACAAGCAAATTGGCAGACAGGTCTTATAACAACATCAGCCACAGACTCCAAGCATCAGTCCTTAGGAATATGGCCCCTATTCTTTACTCAATGTGTGCCTCACAAATTTATATTGAGTTGTTAATATAACGTTTGAATTTCCACTATAATTCACCATCATATGCAACTAACCTGACTGGTTTATATACCATGGTTAAAATATGAGTGTAAAAAATGTAATGCAAGATTAACAATCCATGATAAACATTTAATTGCATATACAAATGACATGAGCAATGCAAAATGATTAATGGGTGACATCACAACATATATAATTAGAATGGGAGTTGAAAGCTGCTGAAATACTGTGCATAGTTACAAGGACGGTGACAGCCTTCAATATCTAGAAACTATGCATGTAACACACATTCATAACTATACCTTAGCAAATGTAACAATGTCAATGTTTGATGTTATGTAGTCCAATCCCACCTACATTCTTACCTGTGGGTTCGGAGCCGAACCTCAGCTCCGACTTCGCCATACTCTAGCTCAAAGTCTTTTTCAATTGGCTGGAGTCAGAGGTATCCCATGCTACACTGCTCCCTTTCCCCAGATCTCATTTGCCTCTCGTAAAGCTCAGACATGGTCTCACTTTTAGCTGTGGCTAAGTATAACCTTTCATCTTCTTTGACAACATTTGTTGCTCCAAAAGCTATTTTCATAGCTAGGTGTGTGTGTTTTTGGTTTGTGGAAGCTTTTTGTGTGGCCTTTTGTGGCCTTTGTCTTGGTATTTGTCTTGATATCCCATTAGCTATCTCCCAACGGGCTAGGCCCATTTCAGTTAGAGGACCTAATCCTCCATTTGTTATCTGTTTCCCTTCTGTGTTTGTTTTATTTAGGTACCCTATCCCTCCGGGCTAGGGCCATTTAAGTTAAAGGACCTAGTCCTTCCCTTGTTTCCTGTCTGGGCCGTTTGAGTTAGAGGTCCTTGTGTGGTGTTTGCAGTTTATTTAGAGTCTAGTTCCTGCGCTTTGTTGCTGGTGTTGGGTTTGGCTGTTGTGTTGTGTCTAGTGTCCTCCGATCATGTCCAAAGATACAAAAGAACATAAGCCTTCAGGCTTCAAGAAATGTAGTAAATGTGGGTATAAGATGTCGATTACTGATGGGCACTCTGTGTGCGTTTATTGTTTAGGGGCTATCCACCTTCAGGAATCTTGTGCGTTCTGTCATGCATTCAGCCCTCGTGTTCTTCAAGAAAGGAAGAACAAACTAATTCTGAAGGGATTACTGAAACCCTCTTTTGAGGAAGATTTGGAGAGGTCTTCTAGTGCCAAGTCCTCTCCCTCTAAAAGAGACAAAACCTCCAAAGCAAAAAAACAATCTCCGGCTCTGTCAGTCTTATCGGAGCCTCCAGAGAAAGTTACTAAGTCTACTGTGGCATCCTTGGCTCCACTGTCTTCGGTGCTGAAGGAAGTTGGTGAGTCGACAGAACCTACATCGGCTCCCAGCCTCTCAGAGCCAGTGACAGAGATACTAGTTCGGATCCGGTCTCCAGTTTTTAGACCAGTTTCTCCTCCTTGCAGGTCTCCTTCTGAGAGGAGGTCTGGATCCCTACCTTGTCCTATAGGTCCTCCAGGACTCTCTCTGATGTGGATGTGGATAGAATGGTGCAGAGACTGCTCCAATCACCAGTGCTGGCTAAATTGCTTTCAGCTCCAGCCCAGTCGGCTCCAGAGCCCGTCACCCATCCATCGTCAATAGATCCTCCTCCGAGAAAATCTCAGCCTTCGGAGCTAGAGTTGTCGGTGCCATCTGATGCTTCTAGGTCAGCTCCGATAGCCCATCCTGGCTTCTCGGCTCCGATCTCAGCTCCGACCCCGTCAGCTCTGTCCACGGGGTCCAGGACTCATGGTTCCTCAGTTGGACCCAAGGGGGGAATCTTGGGATGCTCTTTGGCTCCTAGCCTCCCTCTCGGTGCTTTGGCTTGGGTGAGCCTGACCATTGCTTCGGCTTTGGACCTTGTCCCTTCTGCTCCGAGGTCTTCCATTGTTGGTCGATCTTCGGAACCGGGGGGGACCAGCTTTCAAGGTCATGTGGAGTGTGCTGGCCAAGTCCTCAGCTGCATCATACAGCACTGACACTCTACCCCCTCCAGCTCTGGTATCAGTCTCTGATTGCTCCCTATCCTTGGACAGTGGAGACCCAAGGCCTCAGGATACCTCCATGAGTGGTCCCCAATTTTCTGAGGGCCCCCCAGAATTTTTGCCTGAGGAGCCACCCAGGAAAAGAATGTGCAAGAAGAAGCAAATCGACTCCCAGGAAGAGTCTCTCACGTCGGACACCTCGAGGAATCAGAGGGGTCCCCCAAGTCATCCTCTGATGATATCTCTTTCACTGATATCATAGAGATCTTGAAGCAGAGAGGTGACTGGCCCTCTAAATCCCCCTCCGAGGAGGAGTCAGTGTTTCTGAAGGCCTTTGGGTCTCAACCCTCTGCCTCCTGGGTTTCTCCCCCTTTTGACGAACACCTGGATCTGGTTTGTCGAAGGGTGTGGGAAACCCCTGACACTGTGGAACCAGTCCCCAAGAGACCCAACAAATTTCTGTCCACCCCCGCTGACAAAGAGTTTCTCACAAAAGGTATTCCAGTAGATGCCATGGTGGTGGCAGTGGCCACCAAGAAGGAACTGGCTGAGACTTCATCTACCATCCATCCCCCTAACAAGGAGTCTAGGACCATGGACTGGTATGGGAAGCATATGTTTTCTTCAGCGGCCTTTACTCTGTGGTCACTGAATTACTTGTCACAGTTTACATGGCTCCAAAGAGATCTCCTGAAAGAGCTTGGAGATTCTTTGCAGGCTAATGTTTTCTGATGCAGTGGCTCAGAAAGTCAATGCTCAGATGTCTACCCTAAATTCTATTGCTAACTCCTTCATGAGGCTGATCTCTTACGCAGCCGAAGGAATGAGTAGGGCAGTGAGTTTCGGAGTTTCTCTCAGGAGGCACTCCTGGAAGCACCTCTGTAATTTTGCGGAGGCCTTCAAGTCCAATGCCCCATTTGATGGTTCATCGTTGTTGGGAACCAAGGTGAAGGACACTCTCACTAGGTGCGAGCAAGAGGGAAAAACTCTGTCTGCCGTGGGACTCCATTTTTCCATGCCTTCTAGACCTTATCCCAAGGTCCAGAAGAGTGGGAAAATGTGGTTCAAGGTTTTTTCATGATGCACAAAGTGCTTTCCCCCTCCAGAGGCAGGGGAGGGGGAGGTAACTCAGGTAGACGCCACCCTAGAGGCAGAGGAGGCCTGCGTAACCAGGGATACCACGACTCCTTTCGTGGTTCTCCCTACCAGCGCTCCTGATGGAAGGCCTGAATGCGTGTCTCCAGAGCCAGTCGGGGGTTGCATTTCACTATACCCAGAAGCCTGGCAAGACATCACCCAGGACCAGTGGGTATTAAAAATAGTTTCCGGAGGATATCACATTCCCTTCTCTTCACCCCCCCCATCGATCAAAAGAATCCCAGATGTTCCACCCAATCAAAGGGATTCTGCAGCTTCAGAGGTTCTAAAGCTGCTAGTAAAAGGAGCCATCCAGCATGTCTCCTCAGACCAGATTGGATTAGGGACTTACTCCAGATTCTTTTTGGTGCTGAAAAGATCCGGGGACCTGAGACCCATCTTGGATCTCAGCCGCTTGAACCTCCACGTGGAGAAGTCCAAGTTCCGAATGGTCACATTGTAATCTATTCTCCTATTGTTGGGAAAAGAAGTGTGGATGTGCTCCATCGACCTCAAGGATGCTTACTACCATATAAAGATGGACAGGGCATCCAGAAGTCATCTACACTTCCAGCTAGGAGTCAGTCATTTTCAATTTCGTGCCCTGCCCTTTGGTCTCACCACAGCCCCCAGGGTGTTCACCAAATGTATGGCAGTGGTGATGGCTCACTTGAGACGTCAGGGATTTCAACTGTTTCCGTACCTGGACGACTGGCTCCTTTCTGCCACCACCAGTATATGATGCTACACTACTATCTGACTTTATCCAATTATGACACCTTTCATGAAGTTAGGCATACATCCAGTCCATAATAAATTACAACATGATGTGCAATGTATATCACAGTCATATGCAAAACATGTTTGAAATAAAACCTAATCAGTGATAAGGCATGTACAGAACTGCATATGCCAGTTAAAATACATTTCTGTTACATATGGCATAGCCAGTCATTATATACATTGTGTGACCCTGTACAGTGTGTTGATATGACAGGTTTGTTATAAAACATGACATTAGTCATATGTGTGTGTATTGTGTAACAAATTGCAGACTATACAAAGCACAATAAATGTTACTGAAGCATAATTAAGGTCCTGGAAAGGAAGTCACTCTCACAATACTGTTATGTATGTAGATGCAAAGCAGATGGCAAGTTGTCCTATATTGCCACATATATCTCTTGCTTCGCAGTATGTATTGACATGTGTCACATATCACAATCAGCCTTAAAGGCAGTCATCTGAAAAAACATATGAAACAGGACATGTGTAATGTCTGCCCAATTTACATCACATTATGGCACATTTGTTATGACAATGTAAGAGTAACTAGTTCCAGACCATAGGGTTTGCTTATATGTTGTATAATACAAGACACAAAGGTGTAATACTAGCAGGTGTGTAATGTTATGATTATGCAATATTCTAAATGTCATAATAGTCATATATTGATGATATAAATAGAAGGCTAAGAAATTGGTCAGTTTGCCCACCACATAACATCATTAACTTACCCTGGTACATTACATGGCATGCAGTAGCCAGTCTTTCAGACATATGTCTGTTAGTACAAGCACATTTACTGACATATCAGCCTTCAGTATGAATGCAAAGCACACATATATAATTAATTTATAAGACAGGTATGCAATGCTACTCTAGCATACCAAAAGACAAGGTGTAGTGCAAGCTGCCATTGGTAGTAGAACTTAATGTTGCTCCTATTACAAGCAAATTGGCAGACAGGTCTTATAACAACATCAGCCACAGACTCCAAGCATCAGTCCTTAGGAATATGGCCCCTATTCTTTACTCAATGTGTGCCTCACAAATTTATATTGAGTTGTTAATATAACGTTTGAATTTCCACTATAATTCACCATCATATGCAACTAACCTGACTGGTTTATATACCATGGTTAAAATATGAGTGTAAAAAATGTAATGCAAGATTAACAATCCATGATAAACATTTAATTGCATATACAAATGACATGAGCAATGCAAAATGATTAATGGGTGACATCACAACATATATAATTAGAATGGGAGTTGAAAGCTGCTGAAATACTGTGCATAGTTACAAGGACGGTGACAGCCTTCAATATCTAGAAACTATGCATGTAACACACATTCATAACTATACCTTAGCAAATGTAACAATGTCAATGTTTGATGTTATGTAGTCCAATCCCACCTACATTCTTACCTGTGGGTTCGGAGCCGAACCTCAGCTCCGACTCGGCCATACTCTAGCTCAAAGTCTTTTTCAATTGGCTGGAGTCAGAGGTATCCCATGCTACACTGCTCCCTTTCCCCAGATCTCATTTGCCTCTCGTAAAGCTCAGACATGGTCTCACTTTTAGCTGTGGCTAAGTATAACCTTTCATCTTCTTTGACAACATTTGTTGCTCCAAAAGCTATTTTCATAGCTAGGTGTGTGTGTTTTTGGTTTGTGGAAGCTTTTTGTGTGGCCTTTTGTGGCCTTTGTCTTGGTATTTGTCTTGATATCCCATTAGCTATCTCCCAACGGGCTAGGCCCATTTCAGTTAGAGGACCTAATCCTCCATTTGTTATCTGTTTCCCTTCTGTGTTTGTTTTATTTAGGTACCCTATCCCTCCGGGCTAGGGCCATTTAAGTTAAAGGACCTAGTCCTTCCCTTGTTTCCTGTCTGGGCCGTTTGAGTTAGAGGTCCTTGTGTGGTGTTTGCAGTTTATTTAGAGTCTAGTTCCTGCGCTTTGTTGCTGGTGTTGGGTTTGGCTGTTGTGTTGTGTCTAGTGTCCTCCGATCATGTCCAAAGATACAAAAGAACATAAGCCTTCAGGCTTCAAGAAATGTAGTAAATGTGGGTATAAGATGTCGATTACTGATGGGCACTCTGTGTGCGTTTATTGTTTAGGGGCTATCCACCTTCAGGAATCTTGTGCGTTCTGTCATGCATTCAGCCCTCGTGTTCTTCAAGAAAGGAAGAACAAACTAATTCTGAAGGGATTACTGAAACCCTCTTTTGAGGAAGATTTGGAGAGGTCTTCTAGTGCCAAGTCCTCTCCCTCTAAAAGAGACAAAACCTCCAAAGCAAAAAAACAATCTCCGGCTCTGTCAGTCTTATCGAGCCTCCAGAGAAAGTTACTAAGTCTACTGTGGCATCCTTGGCTCCACTGTCTTCGGTGCTGAAGGAAGTTGGTGAGTCGACAGAACCTACATCGGCTCCCAGCCTCTCAGAGCCAGTGACAGAGATACTAGTTCGGATCCGGTCTCCAGTTTTTAGCCCAGTTTCTCCTCCTTGCAGGTCTCCTTCTGAGAGGAGGTCTGGATCCCTACCTTGTCCTATAGGTCCTCCAGGACTCTCTCTGATGTGGATGTGGATAGAATGGTGCAGAGACTGCTCCAATCACCAGTGCTGGCTAAATTGCTTTCAGCTCCAGCCCAGTCGGCTCCAGAGCCCGTCACCCATCCATCGTCAATAGATCCTCCTCCGAGAAAATCTCAGCCTTCGGAGCTAGAGTTGTCGGTGCCATCTGATGCTTCTAGGTCAGCTCCGATAGCCCATCCTGGCTTCTCGGCTCCGATCTCAGCTCCGACCCCGTCAGCTCTGTCCACGGGGTCCAGGACTCATGGTTCCTCAGTTGGACCCAAGGGGGGAATCTTGGGATGCTCTTTGGCTCCTAGCCTCCCTCTCGGTGCTTTGGCTTGGGTGAGCCTGACCATTGCTTCGGCTTTGGACCTTGTCCCTTCTGCTCCGAGGTCTTCCATTGTTGGTCGATCTTCGGAACCGGGGGGGACCAGCTTTCAAGGTCATGTGGAGTGTGCTGGCCAAGTCCTCAGCTGCATCATACAGCACTGACACTCTACCCCCTCCAGCTCTGGTATCAGTCTCTGATTGCTCCCTATCCTTGGACAGTGGAGACCCAAGGCCTCAGGATACCTCCATGAGTGGTCCCCAATTTTCTGAGGGCCCCCCAGAATTTTTGCCTGAGGAGCCACCCAGGAAAAGAATGTGCAAGAGGAAGCACATCGACTCCCAGGAAGGGTCTCTCATGTCGGACACCGACTTCGCAGAATCAGAGGGGTCCCCCAAGTCATCCTCTGATGATATCTCTTTCACTGATATCATAGAGATCTTGAAGCAGAGAGGTGACTGGCCCTCTAAATCCCCCTCCGAGGAGGAGTCAGTGTTTCTGAAGGCCTTTGGGTCTCAACCCTCTGCCTCCTGGGTTTCTCCCCCTTTTGACGAACACCTGGATCTGGTTTGTCGAAGGGTGTGGGAAACCCCTGACACTGTGGAACCAGTCCCCAAGAGACCCAACAAATTTCTGTCCACCCCCGCTGACAAAGAGTTTCTCACAAAAGGTATTCCAGTAGATGCCATGGTGGTGGCAGTGGCCACCAAGAAGGAACTGGCTGAGACTTCATCTACCATCCATCCCCCTAACAAGGAGTCTAGGACCATGGACTGGTATGGGAAGCATATGTTTTCTTCAGCGGCCTTTACTCTGTGGTCACTGAATTACTTGTCACAGTTTACATGGCTCCAAAGAGATCTCCTGAAAGAGCTTGGAGATTCTTTGCAGGCTAACGTTTTCTGATGCAGTGGCTCAGAAAGTCAATGCTCAGATGTCTACCCTAAATTCTATTGCTAACTCCTTCATGAGGCTGATCTCTTACGCAGCCGAAGGAATGAGTAGGGCAGTGAGTTTCGGAGTTTCTCTCAGGAGGCACTCCTGGAAGCACCTCTGTAATTTTGCGGAGGCCTTCAAGTCCAATGCCCCATTTGATGGTTCATCGTTGTTGGGAACCAAGGTGAAGGACACTCTCACTAGGTGCGAGCAAGAGGGAAAAACTCTGTCTGCCGTGGGACTCCATTTTTCCATGCCTTCTAGACCTTATCCCAAGGTCCAGAAGAGTGGGAAAATGTGGTTCAAGGTTTTTTCATGATGCACAAAGTGCTTTCCCCCTCCAGAGGCAGGGGAGGGGGAGGTAACTCAGGTAGACGCCACCCTAGAGGCAGAGGAGGCCTGCGTAACCAGGGATACCACGACTCCTTTCGTGGTTCTCCCTACCAGCGCTCCTGATGGAAGGCCTGAATGCGTGTCTCCAGAGCCAGTCGGGGGTTGCATTTCACTATACCCAGAAGCCTGGCAAGACATCACCCAGGACCAGTGGGTATTAAAAATAGTTTCCGGAGGATATCACATTCCCTTCTCTTCACCCCCCCCATCGATCAAAAGAATCCCAGATGTTCCACCCAATCAAAGGGATTCTGCAGCTTCAGAGGTTCTAAAGCTGCTAGTAAAAGGAGCCATCCAGCATGTCTCCTCAGACCAGATTGGATTAGGGACTTACTCCAGATTCTTTTTGGTGCTGAAAAGATCCGGGGACCTGAGACCCATCTTGGATCTCAGCCGCTTGAACCTCCACGTGGAGAAGTCCAAGTTCCGAATGGTCACATTGTAATCTATTCTCCTATTGTTGGGAAAAGAAGTGTGGATGTGCTCCATCGACCTCAAGGATGCTTACTACCATATAAAGATGGACAGGGCATCCAGAAGTCATCTACACTTCCAGCTAGGAGTCAGTCATTTTCAATTTCGTGCCCTGCCCTTTGGTCTCACCACAGCCCCCAGGGTGTTCACCAAATGTATGGCAGTGGTGATGGCTCACTTGAGACGTCAGGGATTTCAACTGTTTCCGTACCTGGACGACTGGCTCCTTTCTGCCACCACCAGGCATCTGCTACTACAGATCAGAGATGCCACTATCAAGCTGTGTCAACAACTGGGTATCACTCTAAACTGGGAAAAGTCTGCCTTGTTGCCCTTGCAGCATGTCACCTTTATAGGCACTGAGTTAGACACCATGCTCATGAGGGTGTTTTTACCACAAGAAAGGATTCAGGGTTTGCAACAACAGGTATACTTGCTGCTCCCTCTGAAAAAGTAAGGGCAAAAACGGTTCTCAAATTGTTAGGGATGATGGCTGCAACAATTATGTTTGTTCCTATTGTGAGGCTACACATGAGGCTCCTTCAGTGGCTGCTCTTTGCCCAGTGGTCTCTACAACATCTTCCACTTTCTCATCTTATAATGATCACAGACAAGTGCAAGCAAGATCTACGCTGGTGGCTTCACACCAGCAACCTCAATGTGGGAAAGCCCTTTGCCCCATCTCCTCCTGTTGCCACAGTGACCACGAATGCCTCCCAGATTGGGTGGGGGGCATTATCTTGGAAGGACAGTCCAAGGCACATGGCAGGAACACAAGATACATCTGCATATCAATATCTTGGAGATGAGAGCAGTGCTACTAGCGTTGCAAGCACTTCAGAGCTTTCTTCCCCTCAGACAATTGCGATCCACTCAGACAATATGTTGGTGGTATGGTATCTGAACAAACAGGGAGGAGCCAAGCTGTACCCCCTTTGCAGAGAGGCCATTCAAGTGTGGCAGTGGGCAGTGCCTTCCCAACGTTTTCTTGTAGCAACGCACATTCCGGGGAAGTCCAACATGATCGCCGACAGGTTAAGCAGAGCTATTCTGATGCCTCACGAGTGGTCCCTGAACAGTCAGGTTGCCGAGCAGATTTTCCGCAGATGGGGTCAGCCTTGCTGTGACCTATTTGCCAGTCCCCTCAGTACCAAGTGCAGCAGCTACTTCACCCTTATCCCACCTCAGGGGGAGTCACCCAGGAATGCTCTAGTTCATGATTGGCCCTCCGGTCTACTTTATGCCTTCCCGCCTGTTCCTCTGCTGACAAAAATTATTCAGAAAGCGCAATCCTTGGGAAGCAGTATGATTCTGATTGCTCCACACTGGCCTCATCAAATTTGGTTCCCCTTTCTCCATCCCTATCTCATGGACGACCCCTGGATTCTGGACCCTCAGCCAGATCTACTGACTCATATGTCAGGGCAGTTCCATCCCTCTCTTCAGACCCTCCAGTTGACAGCCTGTATACTCCAGTTCCATCACTAGTCAGGCTTCATCATTTTTCTCTGGAAGTGGTTCATATTCTATCTTCTTCCCATAAGCCTTCGACCAGAAAGATTTATTCCAGTAAATGGAAAAGATTCTCCATCTGGGCTCATGCAAGACAAATTGATCCTTATACAGCTCCAATTTCTTCAGTTCTGGAATTTTTCTCCATGCTTTTCAATCAGGGGTCAGCAGCCGCAACCATCAAAGTCCAGTTGGCAGCTATTTCCACTTTTCATGTCACTAATGAACCCAGTCTAATGGTGCATAGACTTTGTAAGGCATTCTTGAAGGGTACTATGCTGCTTCGCTCTCCAGTCTTTGACCTGGTCATGCCTTGGGACCTAAATTTTGTGTACAATGTCTCACTTTGTTCCTTTTTGAGCCTGCAGCTACTTGTGAATTGAAATATTTGACTTGGAAGACAATCTTTTTGGTAGCCATCACTTCAGCTAGACGTGTCTCGGAGCTCCAAGCCTTGTCAATCAGACCGCCATACTTGATATTTCACAAGGACAGGGTTTCCCTCAGACCAAACCCTTCCTTTATGCTGAAGGTGGCTTCGGTTAATAATCTCAACCAATCCGTTGAACTGCCCGTATTTTTTCCAGAGTTTTCAAATAAGGCAGAATTTAAATTTCACCAACTGGATGTTCATAGACAGTTGCATTTTTATTTGCATAGAACAAAGGATCTTAGAAAATCGGATCAGCTATTTGTCTCATTTTCAGAAAATAGGATTGGGTCTCCTGTTTCCAAAGTGACCTTGTCTAGATGGATCTCTAGTTGTATTTCCTTCATTTATGCCTCAGGTGGTAAGGAGTTACCATTTAGAGTGAAGGCTCATTCTACCTGTTCGATGTCTACCTCTACAGCATTTCAGGCCAGGATGTCTATGGATGATATTTGTGCTGCGGCTACATGGGCATCTCCTCACACCTGCATTACTCACTACAAATTGGATTTGATATCCAGAAGCAGATCTTCCTTTGGTTCCACAGTTCTCAGGAGGATTTTCCACTGAGCCTCCCAGGGTTCAGGTGCTGGGGACGCTGTCACACGGGTAAGAATGTAGGCGAGATTGGACTACATAACATCAAGAAGTTATGTACTCACCATAACATTCGATGTACGTAGTCCATCTCGCCTCACATTCTTACTTACCCCCCCCTGCCTTCCCCCATCCTGGTGGGCCTAGAGGCTAGTTCTGGTTTCAGTACTCCTTTTATTATTGGAATGTTTTTCCTTCTCTATGTGTTATGCGTATGGAAGGTGAGTGATTGAGCTTGCAGCAAACAAGAGCTGGGAAAAGGGAGCAGTGCAGCATGGGATAACTCTTAGCCCAGCCAATTGAAAGACTTCGAGCTACAGTATGGCCGAGTCGGAGCCGAGGTTCGGCTCCGAACCCACAGGTAAGAATGTGAGGCGAGATGGACGACATACATCGAACGTTATGGTGAATACATAACTTCTTGTTTTATGCTTTCATATGTACTTGCACAGTCAAACCAATGCAACTATGATCATGAATATAGTAGATGACACCAAAGGCATACAGTACATCTAGGCATGGCTTGTGGTACACCAGTAAGAGGAAATGGTATGTCACATGTATAATAAAGTGCCACACACAATATAGTTATACAGCACTGTAAGGGAAGTGGAAGTCAGGAAGCACATGCCAGTAAAGGGATGCCAATAGAATTAAAAATCCTAAGTCAGCAGACACCTATTCAATAATAAAATAGATAAGCTATGCACAATTCAGTGAAAGTCACTGATATATATATATATATATATATATATATATATATATATATATATGTGTGTGTGTGTGTGTGTGTGTGTATATTACTATCTACTATATAAACAGCAATAACAATACAAGCAACATATGTGTAAAACATGCCAGTTAAAACCAATATGCCAGGTGAATAAGGATGACTATCAATTAGGTTGTGTTAGCAAACAGGACATAAGATCAATGTAATAACAAAAAACCTGCTGATACACATAGCACTAAATTCCACTGAAATTTATGTAAACATTAATGTTATTCACAATAAATCTTTACATTTTACACATATCTTGAAGATGCATTATGGAAAATCTGACATAATATTAGCATCTTAATATCATAAGACTACACATCTAAACTTGGAGATTTAAAGATGTTAATAATATTTATGGAGAGATAAAGGTGGAAAGTCATAACTGCTTTTCAAGCTTGTATATATGCTGTTTGCACAAGGCTCTGTTCCTGGCTTGATCTTTCAGCAGCTGCAAACAGAAAAAGATAATGTTTTATACCACTAAAGGATTACTTAAGCTCAGTACATAATGACTGCTATGTACAAAAGCAGAATAGTGAACAAATAATCAGCTCATGTCAGCCAGCTTTGGCATACATATGCAGAGGCTCTTAACATTAACCTGCCCAAGCAACAAGGGCCTCTGAAGCTGAAACGCAAACAAACACCAGTCACAACCAAAGTGACACATAGCTCACAACACCAGTGTGTCACCCAACAAAGGCCCCTAAGGCATGAAAATGTACCCAATACTTCAGTTATAGGTGACTCTATAGTCAGGCACACTGATGTCCCATTCACCAGGCTGAACAAGGAGAAAATTACAGTCAGCTGCTTGTCAGGTGCCAGGATCCACCACATAACGCATGCACTCAGGTCACTTCACAACAAGTACAAATACGACTCTGTCATTGTCCATGTTGGAGTGAATGACTTGAGATGTTCCTCCCTGGACTACATGAAAAGACACATGGAAGAGCTCTCGGATCATGTGGCCCAGACAGGTATGACCCTAGCCATGAGTAGCATCCTGCCTTCGCCCAGAATGATACCACAGTATAAGGACAAAATGATGGACTTCAACAACTGACTAAGCTTCTGGTGTCATTCAAAGGGGATCCAGGATCTGTCTGCCTGGGATGGCATGATCAACAAACCACGATGCTTTGCCAGAGAAGGTCTGCACCTGTCACCCCCTGGGATTCAGGTTACTGGCTAAAGCTCTTGCCACCCCTATAGAGCCTTTTTTAGGCAAGGTTCAAAGGACAAAACCACCACTGTAACATATACAAGCATGCAAAATCTGAAGGTAATGCTACTCAATGCTAGAAGTCTAAACCTCAAAATGCACTGTCTCGAGGCACTCCTAAAATGGAGAACATTGATATCTGTGCAGTAACTGAGACCTGGTTCAAGGCTCCACAGAGCACCCCTGCAATATCAGGCTACAACTCTTACCACACTTTTCAGCCACCAAACCAAGACCGAAACACTAAAGGTGGAGGAGTGTCCATATTCACCAAGGATATTCACACCTCCAGGCTAGTTGCCCAACACAATGCATCTGAAATTCTCCAGGCACAACTAACACTAGGCAAGACTACAATCCAAATTGTAGCTTGCTACAGATCCCCCACCATGCCCCAAGATTCTCACTACACCTTTCTAAACATGCTCGAAAATATTAAGATACAACCAAACACCCTAATACTGGGTGATTTCAACTACCCTGCCATTAACTGGGAAAACTACTTGGTTACCAACACCTTTTCCCAACGGTTCTTGGAATTCATAAATTCCAATGCCCTGGATCAACTAATCGATTGTCCCACCAGGGGCTCCAATATCTTAGACCTGGTCATTATCAACATGGGAGATAGATGTTCCACACCAGTGGTCACCCCATCATTGGTCAGGTCTGACCATAAGCTAATCACCCTTGACATCCACATCCCACTCCCACCCCCAGTAAGGAAACCTCCGTAAAAAACTTCTCCAAAGCCAACTTCATGCTACTCAAGTCAGAAGTGACAAACTTCATGACACCCATGTAGACGGGAGCTGAAAGTTCGACTGCTGAATCCTACACTAAGGCACTGTATGAGCACATCCACTCGTGCATGAATCATGCTATCCCAAATAGAACCAAGACGCTGTCCTCCAAAAAAAGGAAGCCAATCTGGTGGTCCCCTGCCATAAACAAACTATACAACAGAAGGAAGAAACTGTTGCAGAAAAGAGGAAAATCCCAGGGTGCAAAAAACTCCCTTACCAGCCTCAGTAAGAAGCTGAGATCCCTCATAAAATCCTCCAAAGCAAATACAAAAATAAAATTGCTAAAGATTCCAAAGACAACCACAAGGCATTCTATAGTTATGTCAAGAATCTAAATGGCAATGCACAAATCTGCTCTGAGTTACAACAGAATGGCATTAAATATATTGATCCCAAGGATATTGTCAATATCCTGGCAGATCGATTTATTGCCAACTCCACCCCCCTCTCACCCACTAAAGGGCCCATCTCAATACCAAAAGTTTGTCAGATTCCAGTAATCACGGCCACACAGGTAGAAACCGCACTCTCCAAAGCTAAGAATACAGCATCCATAGGACCAGATGACAACCCGGGCTGTGTACTACATGAACTACAAAATGAACTGGCACCTCACCTAAGTGTCATGTTTAATCATAGCCTAACCTCAGGCTTCGTGCCCACTGAGTGGCGCATAGCTATTGTTATCCCACTCCACAAAGGGAGATCCAACTTGGTTCCCGGGAACTACCGTCCCATCAGTCTGATGAGCTTGATCTACAAGGGCTTGGAAAGCATTATCATGGAATTTATAAACAAAGACATTGGCAACCTTCAAACACTGGACCCCACCCAGTTTGGGTTTGTGAAGGGTCGATCTTGTCTCCTGAACCTGATTGACTTCTTTGAATCAGTCTTCAGAGCTGTGGACGAGGGTAAGGAAGTCCACACAGCCTATCTGGACCTTGCCAAGGCCTTTGACTCCATCCCCCACTCTGGAATCATAGATAAACTTACTAAGCTGGGCATAAATCTGTACATCACTTGATGGGTTGTCAACTGGCTTACTGACAAAACCCAGACTGTAACAGTAGCCAACTCCAAATCATCTCCAGACAGGTGACAAGTGGAGTACCTCAGGGTTCAGTCCTGGGACCGCTCTTGTTTAGCATCTACTTCTCTGAGGCACAGGCCAACAAAGTTCGCAGATGACTGCAAACTGGGAGCCATTATTGAATCCCCAAATGATGTGGATATTCTACAAAAGGGCCTTACAGAAACAGATGCTTGTTGCCACAGCCATGGGCTCAAGCTTAATGCCAAGAAATGTATAGTTATCCCCTTTGGGAAAAAACATGTACCCATGAATTACCACATAGGTGGCAGTACACTAAACACTGAAAGTGTGATGAGAGACTTAGGGACACAGGTGGACAGTGGTCTCACCGTCGATAACCACATCACCAAAACAGTCAGGAAATCCTTCTATGTGGCACACCTCATCACTAAGGGCTTTTCATCCAGAAAAAAGGAGGTCATTGTCCCACTGTACGCATCCCTCATTAGACCCATTATAGAGTACAATGCTCCATTTGGTATGTACCTCACAAGACATCTGCAACAGCTGGAAAGGCAATAGAAATACCTCACTAAAAGAATCACAGGCCTAAAGCAGATGCTCTATGCTGACCATCTAAAAAAACTCCAGCTATACTCTGTGGCATATCATCTACTCTGAGGTGATCTCTGCTTAACAAACAAGGCCATGTCAAACCCTGAGCTGTTGGACATGCTCCACTTAAAGAAATCCCAATCCCTCAGAGCCACATGCTCCAGAGATCTAAACCTTGTCATCGCAATGAACAAAACATGCTGGAGGGATAGGCTCCTGACCCAGACACTCCCCATACTCTGGAATAGACTGCCCATACATGTCAAGCAGAGCACCTCCTTGGCCCTCTTCAAAAGGAACCTTGACAATTAGATAGGAGATAGGAAATTCACCTTGGGGATCACGTCAGTCGTCCTGCTAGATAGGGGTCCAGGGAAGTAAATATTGTGGGAAGAAATATCCAGGGAATTGTTATGGCTAGGCTTGTATAGGCCCTAGGGCCAACAGCCTAGTACCAGCTTATGAACCTATGAACCTATATCACATTTTGCATATGCAGTCATCGAAGTTTCACTCTCCATACTGTACACACATGAGGATTGCTAAAGGCAAAGAAGAGTAACCTAGCTTCAAACCTTCAACTGTCACTTATGATCACACAACAATCCAGAACCCTACCTGCCTAGCTAAGTGATCATGACTGTCTTTACATGAATTGATGGAAGTCAAACAACTTACAGCTATGAATATGAGGGATATACGCTAACATGTGCCAATCTATGATGACATTGTGTAAGTGTACAGGCATACCTAACTATTTGGATAAAGACCTACCAATGCACACAGTTATTCTATGCTGAACTTATTGTGGTGTTACGTCATTATCAATAATAAATGTACACATGTATATGATGAATGATAGCTAAATGCCGAAATCTTCCTGTGTGTAAATATGCATGTATACAATTTAATACATATGTAGGTGCACACATACATATGTATGTGTACATAGGCAGATATATATATAAATCGAAACACATAGCTATATATGTAGGTAGGTATCCATGTGTTTGTCATTTTATTTGGACATGCTCATGCATATATTAGCCAAACATGAAGTTGTGTGTGTGTATTACATGACAAGTAAAAGAATATTACAATTGCTGTCATGTGCACTACATAGGTTGCTCTACACATCTAACATCACATTGTGCATAATACATCTACAATGCGTTATGCGATGTCAGCTGGTGACATCCAAAATGGAAATGACTAATAAAGTGGAACAAAAGCAATACCTTTCATTACACATGTCCTGCAAGTTAGGCATGTCTGTCTAATAATATTCCATCTGGCCAATGACAGACATAATGTCTGTGGTGGGATTCAAACAACAAAACTATGCTCTCATGAATGCATATTATCACATTGCTTACAGCAACTCCTCTCAGCTATAGTTTCAAACTGTCATAATTTGCAAGAAAACATTTGTCTGCACTTGAAACACATAAATTGCCATTAAAGGAATTACTGTATAATTGTTTTAGTCAAACCTACAAAGGTACATTATGTATGAGGGAATTCTAATAAAAGAAGGAATGGATTATAACAGATTGTTGTGTAATTTAAACTGTAGAGGTAAGATATGTATGTATTACCCAGCATTCACACATACAGCATTATCAACAGAAGTTTACTGTATGACATTTCTAGAAGCTTTGCAGATAATGGAGATATTCATATTCATCAGCAACCTAAGGGCTACAGGCATCAATGTAATCTATATCGTATAAGTTACCAAACAAATATAGATCTTCCATAGGTGATATGCAATATTACATGAATTACTGACACTAATGTTTAAAAAATAGGCTCCCAGGAATTTGAACCCACATATAACCAAGCAAAACGTCTACTGCCCTATCGGTTAATCATTTCAGCTAATTGACATCACATTTCTTTGATTGTTGTCAAAGTCTCTGTACTAATGGTGGAATGTACATTTATCAGCATTATAAAACTATCATGAGTCAACACACTGAGTTTAACTTCCATAGTTTGGATAAAAAGAATTGTCTGTACTTTAAAAAAATAAATGCCATCAAATGAATTAGTGCACAACTGTGGGATTCAAACCTATGCATGTAAATTAGATATGAGGGCAGTCTCCATATACTGTGCTAACCCTACAGCCAAAAGGGAATATAAGGCTTACAGATTCATACCTCTAGGACTTGCACTAAGTTAACAAGACTCACATGCATTTTAGCCATAACGAGACCTGCATTAGTCTTACATCCATTAAACTGATGAAAACAGGCACGGATTATAAAATAGTGCTGCGAATTTTAAACTTTAGGGTTTACTAATGTATGTATTACTAATCATTCACACATACAGAAGCATGTTGAAAGATGTTTCTAGAAGCTTTGTGGATAAGATAAAAATGAGAACCACAGCCATGCTAGATACGTAAAAATCTGTAATGTATAAGTTACTAAACAAATATAGATCTTCCAAATGTTATGTGCAATATTACATGAATTACTGACAATAATATTTAAAAAATAGGCTACACTGGAGTTTGAACCCACACATAGGCAATTGACATTGCTCACAGAGAGGCATTACCCCCAAACTGTTTTTTTTAATTAATCCTAGACTTTTCCCAACAACTCCAAACCCCGACTGCAGTGCCCCTTGTAGATCACAAAAGCAGAGAATCCACAGTCATGGATGTATACTTTCCTACTGTTTCTGTATCTAGACTGGTGGAAATAGGCATCCCGAGACAATGTAGCAATTGTCTCATGTTTATTGACAATCACCATATTCTTAAGCAGACTGACACAGTATGTGAGAGATGTAATTACACTATATCTTTGGAGGCAAAGCTCTTGCATACAAACAATGATATCTCCAAACAGGTTGCCAGTAACACACACTACACATACTATGGATCAGACACATAAACTCAGATATACTGAGGCTCTTAAATACAACCTGCCCAAGCCTCAAAAGCCTCCCCTAGGCTGCCCTCAGCAACCTCTCAAACACTCTATAATGACAACACTCCATAAGACACATATAGCCACATCTTACAATGTCTCAGCCTCTACACCCTAATGGCAAACTGTCCCATGACCCAATTTATTGGTCATTGGAGGCTCTAGTATGAGACACACTGATACCTCCCTCACCAGGCTGAGCAAGGAAACAGTCACAGTCAGTTTCCTGTCAGGGACAAGGATCCACAATATTACACATGCACTCTGGACATTGAAACACAAGTACCAGTATGACCCTATCATAGTCCATGTCTGTGTGTGTATTAATTAACTTAGACTTACCTCTCTGGACTATATGAATAGAGACATGATAGAGCTTTCAGATAATATATCCCAGACAGGTATGAGACTAGCATTGAGCAACATTCTGCATTCTCCAAGCATGATGCCACAATATAAACAGAAGATGATTGACTTTACCAATTGGCTTATTTACTGGTGTCATTGTATGGAGGTCCAATATTTGTCAGCTTGGGAGGGCATGATCAAAAGACCACGCTGCTTTGCCAGGGATGGACTGTACCTGTCCTCACTAGGCTTTTGAATATTGGCCAAAGTATTATCCACCCCAATAGTGCCTCTTTAGGCAATGCCAATCTGAAAAACCTTCCAGTATAGTAAAGTCTATGTAAGATTATCAAAATGTGTTACTGCTCAATGCTAGGAGTCTCAACAAGAAGCTCCACTCCTTGGAAGTGCTCCTCACTCTGGAGATTGTTGACATCTGAGCAGTTACTGATTCATAGTTTAAAGCCACAAAACGTACCCCAGCAGAGCAAGACTATAATGCCTTCCACCCATTTAGACCACGCAAGAAGGGACAAGAGGTGGAGATGTATCAATCTACATAAAAAATAAGCACTCCTCAAAATTGGTCAAACAATATGACATACGTGAGCTACTCCATGTCCAACTAACCTTAGATAAAGTCCCATACCATATCCTTGCTAGCTCTCGGTCCTCATCTATGACCCAGTATAATCATACCATGTACTTGAATGTATAGAAGTCAATCACAATTCAGCCCAACACCATATTCATGGGTGATTTCAACTATCCCACCATAAAAGGTGCTACATATAGAACCATTAACATGCAGACTCAAAGATTCCTGGATTTTGTCAACACAAACACACTGGAACAGCTAGTCTGCACACCTACTAGGGGTGCAAATATCCTGTACCTGGTGCTCACAAATATGAGAGAATGTTGCACCCCTCTCCTTGTGTAATGTTTTCACTGATCAGATCAGATCACAAAGTGGTCACCCTGGAAATAAATATAAAGGCTAAACCTCCAGCAAATCCCATAATCTTTAAGCACTTTTTCAAGACTAACTAACTCTTATTAAATCATAGCATAGCCACATTCAAGCCCCTTCCCCACCAGAGAACTTGGTGGTCTATGCAGTTCTGTTTACAGAAACTCTGTACAATCTTGTAAATAACTACATAGAAACAGCAATACCAAATAAATATAAACTGAGGACAAACTCCAGAACAAAGCCTCCTTTGTTGACCCCTAGTATAAATAAGTTGCACAACAAAAGAAAGAAAATCCTGTCTAAAAATAATTCAGGCTATACCCAAAAGACAAAAAAAAATGTCTAATAAGTCTCAACAAGCAACTCAGGGGACTACAAGTCCACCAAAGGCAACTTTAAGTCAAAAATAGCCTCCCAGGCTAAGGATAACCATAAGGTATCTTTCATTTATGTATGCAACTTTAAAGGAAATACCCAACAGTGTGCAACAAATAGCAAATGGAACTTCTGATAACCAGGAATATAGCAAACTTGCAGGCCAATAAATTTAGCTCCAATTTCACCCCATCACTCTCAGTCCCCCTCCTGGAAATACCCTCTACCATTTCTACCCCCAACTATCACTAAAGAACAGGTTCTCACTTCCATCTCCAGATCTAAAAACATTGCATCAATGGGTCCTGATAATATCCCAGGATGTCTCCTAAATATCTTGAAACATGACCTTTCTGTGCCACTAGAATCTATTCAACTACGGCTACCAGACAGGCTTCAGCCTGAGAGAATGAAGGACTACAATGGTCATCCTTCTCCACAGAGGTGGACCATTAACAGACCCATAAGTTTGACTAGTCTTATATGAAAGGCCATAGAAAGAATTATCATGGAGCAGATAAACAAAGATATAGGAAATCTTCAACGACTGGACTCATCCCAGTTTGGTTTCATCATGTGCAGGTCATGCCTACTAAACTTGGTGGGCTTTTTTTGGAAGAACTATGGACGAGGGAAAAATGGTACATGCTGTCTACCATGACTTGGCAAAGGCATTCGACACAATACCTTACTTGGGTATTATAAAGAAATCCCTATGTCATCCAATGGACAGAAAAATGGTTCACAGATAGGACACGTGAAGTTAGGGTGGGGGAAACCACCTCCACAAAGAGGCCTGTTACAGGTGGTATCCCACAGGGCTTGGTACTGGGACCTCTCATGTTTGTAATATACTTCTCCAAAGTCAAGCCAAGTATAGAAGGACTCTGAATGACCAAATGTCTAATGACTGTAAGCTGAGTGCAGTCACTGAATCTCACATAAGATGTAGATATCCTCCAGGAAGGTCTGACACAGACAAATAACTGGTGCCACAACCATGGCCTTAAACTCAATGCAAAACAAAAATGCATGATTATGCCCTTTTAGAAGATGGCTACCCTGCAAATTACAGCATTTATAACACTTCCCTAAGAGTAAACCAAGTGGTAAGGGACTTGGAAACTCAGGTTGACAACAACCTGAACTTTGATCATCATGTCGCCACATTAGTTAGAAAATCCTTCTATGTGGTGCAACTTATAAGTAAGGGTATAGCATCCAGATCTAAGGAGATTATAGTGCCACTATACTCAGCCCTCATTACCAACATTTTTTTTATAGAAGAAACATCCTTATTAAATCACCACATAGGCAATCATATATTTATATAAATGAAAACAAACCATATTGACATAATTTTAGTTGCAAAAATTATACATCACAAAACATATTGACATGCTTTTAGTTGCAAACATTATGCATCTCTTATAATCTATCCAGTCATTGTCAGTCAAGCATTATATATCTTATTCATATCCTGCCTTCTTTTAAACATTATTCCTCCCTTGCATGTATTGTTCCCACAATTTCCATTTTTTCTAAGTAATTTGCTACTACGCTTTTCTAAAGATTCCTATTCCAGTTGTATTATTTATGTTACTATATTCACTACTTCTAGTATAGTTGGTTTAGACTTTGATTTCCATTTTCTAGCAATTGTTTTTTTTTTGGCAGCCACCATAACTAGACAAGCAAGGTCTTACTATGTCTAGACAATTCCACTTCTGTGTCTTAGCTCAAAAAATCATTTCCTCAGTTACACCAATTTGCTCACACAGTAGCTCTGGCCATATCTCTCAGCTGTACAGATTTTTGCCTCATACTTTCGGTTCATTCCTCATATGATTGTGGTTTTCTAGCAAATCATTGGCAAATCACTCTCAGGGTTTAAGTCAGAAAATAATGACAGACATTTGAGTTTCAGACTTCATACTCTTCAGGAAATATGCGCTATTGCAAAATCTGTTATTCTATCCAATTTTTGAGTTTGTATGAGCAATACTTAAAACGTGTCCCTATTTTTGGCCCTTGATCCCCCCATTATTTATGGTTTTGTCCAGATATCTTGCTCTAAACGTTTGAGAGGTATGTCTCTGACAGATTAGTCTGGAGGGAATCTTTAAAGTCTGCCAACTCATTATACTCCCAGAAAATATGTTCCCAATTACCTTTTTCCTCCCCATCACACCTCTAACATTTGCTGTCTACCTGAGGAAAAACTTGGTGAAGTCTACTTGGAGTATAAAAATACCTATGGAAACACTTCCAAGCTAAGCTCCTAAATCTTCTAGCCTTTGTTGCATATTAGGGAGACATACATTTATCCCCCATTGTTTCTTTGTGAATTGCTTATCCAGTCTTACATCCCCATCCTTTCTAACCTCCTCTGATTGATTCTTATAGTTATTATGCAAAATTGTATATGCTCTACTTATTATTCATTTTTAACAGCAGTTTCTGTTCTAGTTTCTACTAAAAATTCTACCAGTGCCAGTCTTTCACTTAGGATCCACCTATTTCTTTCTCTTTACTTGTACCCTGATATCAGTTCTTGATACGGAATGCAATCTCTAACCTGCAATCCAAATAAATTCTTAGCCTCTTCCCATTCTATTACCCTTCCATCTGTAATTATTTGCTCCCAATACCTTGGTTCTTCTGCCAGTTTTCGCTAATAAGTCTCAGCCCCCTCTTGCCGATTGGCTATATCCCTAATTGCAGTCATCCCTATTGGCAGACTCTCCTTTCTCCATTCCCATGTTGGCTTAGTTCTTAGAAAACGTTGTGCTGCTTTATGAATATAAATACACGGTATGGTTATTGTTATTCTCATTATTCTCCTTAAGGATCTGCATCCAAACTCCCAGTCTCTCCTTGTTTCATGAGCTTCCCCCGTTTCATCATCATCCCTTTCCACTTTGAATTATAGGTTTCTGCTTGTGCTATGTATAGGAATCTTAACTGTATAGCTCTAAAATACCCCTTCAAATCATGTAATCCCAGACCACCTTGTTCTATTGGAATAATCAGCTTATCACTCTCGACTATTGCCATCTTTCCCTCCCAGATAAAATCCTTTAGCTATTTATTTGTAGCTATCCACAACTTCTCCTCTGGTTGGTAAAAATGTACTTGACCTGTGTATAAAACTAAAGGAACTAAAATATTTTAACTGCTTGTATCTTGATATCAATATCCATTTAACAATGCTTCTAGTTTCTCAGTTTTTGTATTATTTTTGTTTAGTCTCTTCCCGTATATCCTTATCTGCCACACCAGACTCCTTGTTAATCCATACTCCTAAGTATTTCATTTTATCATGTCCCCATAAATATGGATATTGCTGAACCAGTTCTTGTGTGGGTACATAATTTATAGCTATTGCCTTTGTTTTAGTTTCATTAATTTTGTATCTCAAAAAGATGTGAAACTGCCTCAAAATGTTCCACAACACTGAAATATCCTTTGTCTGGTTTTATCAGTTATAAAATAATATCATCTGCAAATAGACCCAGCTTTTCTTGACTACCATACCTTATCCTTGAATTTCTGAGTGCCAGTGGTTTTAAAAATAATGCAAAATACAAATGCATTTTGTAATTAATAAAATAAATAATAAATAAAAATACATTATCCTTGAATTTCTGAGTGCCAGTGGTTTTAAAAATAATGCAAATTACAAATGGGAAAGAAGATACCCCTTCTTGGTTCCTCTGCTCAAACAGAAATTATCAGACAAGAACCCACGTACTTTAATTTGCACCTCCGACCCTTCATATATCCTCCTAATCAGCCCTATAATTTTATCAGGGAATGCAAATGCTTCCATTGCCCTGCTCATAAACTCCCAGCTTACTCTCTTAAATGCTTTCTCCGCATCAAGACTCACCAACAACAGTAGTATTTTCTTACATTTTGCTTCTCTCTGAATAATCAATGTTCTGTTAATATGGTCAAATGTTTCCCTCCCCTCCATAAAACTACATTGATCCATATCTATCAATTTTGGCATCATCTTTACCATGCATTTAGCCATTATAGACATAAACACTTTATAAAAATAGTTTAGGATTGAAATGGGCCTGTATAAAGCTGGATCCAATGGACCTTTACCCTCTTTAGGTATTACCGACACTGCTGCTTTCTTCCAGGATGTTGGTGCTTCTCCTCCTCTTAAAATACTGTTAAACAAAATTTTCCAGATCTTTATCAGTTTTCCCTCCTAGCTTCCAAACTTCAACAGGAATACCATCTATACCTGGGGACTTTCCTATAGATTGTTTATACATCACCATTTTTATCTCATCTCCTCCTGTCCTAACTGTTAGTAAATGAGCCTCATCTACCTTGAACCTTGGCATATTTAATTCTTCCATAAACATTTCCATTTGTATCTTTTCTTGATTTCTATAATTTTCTGCTTTATATAGACTTTCATAAAATTTCTGAAATATTTTAGTAACTCTATAGGATCTCTTGTTATCTTTCTTGTTATAGCCTCCCTAACCTTGGTGGCACCCCTTTCTACTTTCTGTTGCCTGACTGGTTGTGCTAAAAGTTTTTGTGCTCTGGAGTTATTGTCAAAAAAAAAACAGTTACTTAACAGTAATCCTTCTAAAGTCATGCATATAATTGAGGTAATCCCTTATTTTATGCTTAGCATTCTGCAATTGCTCCTCTTCTTGTTCTGTGAGATTCCCCTTATTCTGTAATACTTTAACATTTGTCAGTACCTCTAAATAATTCTTTTCATTTCTTAACCATATCTCTCTTTCTTTTATTTCCACTCTATCTTTAAACTCCACTTTAATTTTATCCTGCTCCATAGCTATATTTTCGAAGAAATTTCTATCTTCTCCAATAACTCCTGAATAATTTCTTCTACCCATTCCTTAAACTCCTCTCTTTTAACAGATAGGTGGAAAATTTTATTACCTGCATTTTTGTTTTAGTTATTATTGGCACATGATCTGAAACAGTTATTGGATGTGTATCAAAACTTTCAATTAAATGCACATGTTCCTGTGAAATGTAAGTTCTATCTAGCATAGGCCAGTTTTTGTATCTTGGGGAATAATATGTAAATTTACTCCAAACTCCTATTACTGAATTCACATATTCCATGCCAAATATCTTCATAAATTTCTTCAAAAATGTGCCCTCCTTTGTTATATTTCCCCATCTGGGCCCTCATTAGACTAATAACTGAGTTAAATGCATCTTCAGCATGTACCTGACCAGGCATTTGCAACAGCTGGATCGGCCACAGAGGTTCCTCACTAAAAGAGTACAGGGTGTAAGCAATATGTCCTATGCGGACCACCTCATAGTCCTGTAACTGTACTCAGTATGCTACAGACTAATGAAGGGCTTTCTAATGCTTAACCTACAAGGCATTCTTCAATCCAGCCCTGAGAGATCTACTACACATTTGCAAAACAAACAGTACTAGAATTACTTGATTTATGGATCTAGATCTTGTCTGCAACTTAAACAAAACATGTTGGAAGGACAGCTATGTAGCTCAGAGGTTAGCCCTTCTCTGGAACAGACTCCTCATTCGTGTGATACAAAATTCTTTCCTAAGTCTATTCAAATGCAATTTGGACCAATGGATGGAAAATTGCAAATTCAGCCTGGGCTTGTCACCTGTGGCTCTTATGGACAGGGGCAATTTGCAAATTCCCAAAGGCAGTCATATATCAAAACCACTCTAGCCTGGGGGCATTGATACTTAAGAAAATTGGGGCACTAGCCTAGTAACCTCCTATGATTCTATGAACATTCACTTTGCCATATTGCTTAACCAGTTGAGCTAAGGGACATTACAGTTCATTAGATGTTATAAAAGCAGATATTGCAAGTAGTATGATTTAAGTCCTTATTAATAAAAAGTTATAACTGACAGTCTTGAAAAATGTTTACACTTGTGTAGTATAGCTGCAGAAAACCTCACAATATGTTTACACACAGCTGTTAAATTTAATGGGTAGAAGGAAATTTACACCATGTAAATTACTACGATTACTACAAATGCCCACAGAATACACTTGAAAGACAATGCATCACCTAAACACAAATGATTACCATAGCTATATGATCATGTAGCTGTTAAGTTGTGGAATATGAAACTTATTATAGGCATCTGGTGGGTGGCATCAGACCTCTGTGACCTTCCAGCAAAGATCCTCTGCGTCCCTCTGTTGTAGGTCATCATAATGGTAGCAGACCTGCATGCCAGTCTGGTAAATGCCAGTTTGTATGTGGTGCTCCCTCGCAGTTTGGCTCCAGATGTCGATCATTGCAAAGTTCCTCTGGCATGCTCACACCCCCTGCTCATGTACAGCATAGACAAAAAGCATCTGTATTGCCTCCTCATCTGTCTAATTTGGCTCCCAGACTGACAAAGCCTCCTCTTGGTTGACATCCTTGCTGAAGTAGTATTCCATTGCAGAAAAATGCCTTGCAACAAATGAAGTCTCACTCAGTTTGCAAGTAGCAATTGTATGATAAGAATATCTATCAGTATTACGTTTTACTGATGTTGGTATATATAGGATGGTAGCAGACAATTCACGGGCATTGGCCACACGTTACACATATTTTCTTTTATTGGTACCAATTAGCACTGTATACTTAGGTTTACTATTGAAATCCCAAAACTGCATTGTTGATCGGTCACAATGTTGACCTGAAATGTGGAATCCGTAATGTCAAAAAAGCAGCCAAGTCGAAACTGAATGCATTGACACCAGTAGTTCGATGTACTTGACATAGCAGGAGTTGACGTCAATCACCCATGATATGCTGCTTAACATACTGTTATACTCTACAGTCAACAGTACGTTTATTTTACTATTTTGCAGTTGAGCAAGTCCCCCTTCCCCCCATGTGGGGGGCTGTGGACCCCACATCCCCTGCATCTTATATATAGCAAATCCAAGGTCACACTACAGTGAGGAAATAGGTTAATTCCCTGTTCCTCACTGAAGCATACTCTCCATTCACAATTCTGAACTCAGATAATCAAAGAACACTACCTATTCGCTGTAGTGTATTCAATGTTTTTGGGTTCGGCATTCTGCCCAATGGAAAAGTGCTGTTTGAACTCATGCCGTTCGAACACAGGCACTTCACAATTTCAATAGTAAACTGTATTCGTATTCTGAGCTGTTGGTTAATGTGCCAAGATTTGAGAACTTATGCAGATGTTCTCTAATGGGATTCCAAAACATTGAATTTTAATCCATCAGTCCACAAGTCCTTTTTTCGCATGTGGTTGGGGTGTCACTTCAACAGTGACAATCATCTAGAGCCAAGGCTGACACTGCCAGATGCTAATGAACCTCATTAATTATGCATGGTTCAAATGGTGCTTAAAAGCTGTGTGCACACATGTAACTTCACTCAGGGATATAGTTGAATCAGACCCTCCAAAGGTAAGCTGTCACCTGCTTGCATTGCTGTTACAATACAGTGCTCATATTACATACCGATGTTTCACATTATGTTGTGTAAAACAACTAAAGCATATTTTCATGCATGTGTTGTTTAAAATTGTCTGCATTACAATCTTTCAGTTACATAAAGAAAGGGGATGGAGTTCCACAATATGCATGCATATGGCTACATGTCTATGAGCAACAAAGAGATTTTCCCCATATGCAATTATATGGCTACAACAAAACAGCCCTGTTGAAGTACAGATATGGACAGAAGCTACATATATCCATCGTTAATGCAGAATAATTTGTAACATCTTTGCTTTGTCTATAGAGAATGGTGACTTACATGGTTGACCGCAAGTTGTATGTTTAGTAACTGATTTACGGATACTCTCTGATGATGAATCCTATAGCAGTACTAGTGAAAACATTCAATAGGATATAGGCAACATCTGAATGTCTTAGCCTTTACATTATTTCTTGTAGTGATATGTTGTCAGGACTGCATAACAGGTCATTTTCAAATGCTGTTGTTTTACTTCCTTGTTTGTGTATAAATGTCAGTAGTTGTGTTGGGTAACCTATTATGATGGTCACATTTGTGATGCTCTCTGTCATTGACTGCGGTAATATCTGAGATACATCCTCCATTATTGAGGTAGAATTATTAGTTGTGTTTGGATGTACATATAATTGTGGCACTTCAGTTATGTGTTTGCTTCTTACCTATCATAATAGCCACTGACAGTGGTTTACATTCCACCTTTGCATATATGACCTGTGCAAACTTGTTGAATGGCTTAACTGCTGTGCTCATGTATGCTGATGTTGTTAGGGCGTATGGATCAGCTTTTAAGATATGTTTTAATATTCATTCCGATTATTTGTGCATGACAGTGATATACATGATATAGATTGTTTTGCATAACTATTGTTTTGCATAGCTATGCAATGCAAATGAGAGGTGAGACATTCATTTGATATATGATTTTAACATTGTCATGCAAATATGTGATCCCCTGTAGGAAATCTAAGATGTGCATATCACCCTGTCTTCCAGATGTCAAACTGCAGTAGGAGAGAATTTTTCACATAAAGGAAATCAGATTGTAATAGACATTGTGCTCCAGCATGGGTGCAACCTTCTTGGATGGATGGGCAATACTGTATGGAGGAATCAAGAGTGGATAGATTTGCCACACTTAATAAATGCTGTGGGTGGTCACAATAGATCCAGGGAGGTCTGCTGGTAATGTTGTTCTGACATGATTCTCCATGCAACTAGCAAGCTCTGAAGCTATGAGAGGGTGAGGAATGCCTCTGGAGGTAGGCCACCACTGCCTCCCTTGTTGAGATAATCATATACTCCTGGCCTCACATCATATCACCTGCCAGGATTGTTTCACACAGGAGATGCATTGAGGCAGGTGTTCCAGGACTTACAGGTATGTCTAATGTTCATGAACAGTGTAACATACATCACTTCTCATTGACTGACATTGTTGCACAATACTTAACATAGTCTTATATTTTTGTTACAGCAGCAATATTATACTATAGACATAGCAGCACGCCTGATCAACATAAGTGTCATAACATGTTATCTTACCAAAAGAGTACATTCACATGTCATAACATGTTATCTTACCAACACATTACATGCATAATACTGTCATCAGTATCTTTGATGTATTTTTCACTTGCATAGGCCCATCAACATCTGAACATCAGCAATGCATCACAAAAGTGTATCCATATCCTTTTAGTTTGATCCATAGTTGCTGTGTGACTCTGCCTCCTGTTATGACTGTGTATTATACTCACATGTTGTTTGTGCGCCATTTAAGCCTACATATACATCATTGCAAGACATGGGCCAGGAACCATCAGCTACAAGCAGACTTGGTAAGGTTATGCATATTGTTAATATTATGCAGCGCTCTTTAGCACACCTGTGATCTATGATATTAATGTTAGCTTCTTCCCTACATAGATACATCTGCAGGAAATATGCACCATTTGTCACATGTGTCTCCATATCCTGTCAGTGTGATCCATAGTTGTTGTGTGCCTCTGCCTTCTGTTATGACTGTGGCATATACTCACATGTTGTCTTTTTGTCATTTTGTACTATTGGATTCATTTTATGCTGGTCAATATGCTCCCCAACCAGGGTGGATGAACCTGGTAAGGCAGTATATATGTTTGCTACTGATCACTGTTGATAATTACATATGTGTCCTTCATGACTAATGTGGTCTTATTCACCAGTAAAAGACACCTTCATTCAGAAAATCACCATTGTTCGTCTATTTGTATGTCATATTTGCTATGGTTTAATGCTACATGATACCTTGTATGTGTTTAATACTGAGTGGTGTATGTTTATTTTTTACATGACAGTGTCATTTCAGCCTTTACCTTGGGCAGCGGAGCCAGAGGAGGACTTATCAGGTAGGTTTTAATGCTTGTACCAACATTATCTGCCATATGTGATTGACTACCATGACATATCTCTGTTATATAGGGTCCCTGAACCACCCACAGGCACTACAACCTGGTAGGTCCAGATAATCATTTACATTGCAGTTATATAGTTTTTCAAATATCACTAACTTTGTTGCATCATTTGATTTCTGTGACTGTATATGACATGTGTCAGCTGTCTTTTTTTGCAGCACATCCACTAACTGCCTCTTCCAGTAGCCTGTCCACTGATTATGAGCTGGGATGTGATGTAAATCAGTCTGACAGTAGGACCAATGGCACATGGGCAACTGCATTGGGTTAATTTGTCCAGTCAGAAAGGGTATAGACCTGTGATTAAGGTGTAGCCTCCAACATGGAGAATAATATGTCTGGCCTTTCTAATGATGTGGGGACATCTGATGATGTACATGATGATAACCATAACCCACTGTCTCATGTAGTGCTTGATAATGATGGTGAATCTTCTCCTTAACAGACTGCTGTTGTCCATCATGCTACAAGTGGGAGTTTAGCTGATGTGCATGGGAGTGTGTTAGAGGGTGTGTGCCTATTGTAACAGGAAATGAACATTCACAGTGACGTCTTGGATCTGACCTCTGTTCATTTGCCCGTGCCACTGAAAGTACAGCACACTAGTTGCATGTGTTACATGAAGGTCAGACGCTCAGATATGGAGAGGTCATGTCAATATTATCCGTAGAGCATGACAGTGTGATATCTTTGTTGAATGCCTTGCTATGATGATTCTGGAGCAGTGCCATAGTACAAATTGGGTGCTAAGTGCCCTAAGTGTACTGAGCAGATTGCTAGTAGGGAGAGGCAGACCCCCCCCCATCATAAGATCAGCACATGGCCCTCAGGCATCAATGTCTGCGCTGCAATGTGCACACACATCTGCTGTTGGTCACTCAACAGTGAGCCCAGCAGACATGTCCAGACAAACACATCATACTACTGCTCCTACCTACACTGTGTCCCAAATGTTAGTAACTCCATATCCAGCTCCTCTGTGCAGCACCATAGGCTGAGGGTTTCTGGACATGGCAGGGGCAGCAAGGACCATGGTGTGAATCATCAGAGTGGTCATCCTAGACTGTGTTAGAGTAACACTGATGACTGATCCAATGTGTGTACCATTGTGTCATTCTGACCATGTGGCAATGATGATTGCTGTGATGATGATTAATTAATTAATTTGCAGGTAGGTTTCAAATGTCTGTTGCACAGGGTTTTTCTGATCATTTTTCTGACCTAGGTGACTAACTTCCAGTTGTGATATGTAATACTTGTTTATCATTAACATATGCTAGCACAGATATTGATGAGAGTAATGGCCTGCATGACAATCTCCATGCTCCTATGTTTGAGTCTTTTGCTAGTTGACATGTAGCACATATTTATATGGTTAACAGCATGTTATCTTAGTCATCCAGCATAGATTGCTACATTACACATTTCCTTGTTGTCTGCTATTCCTGCATGCACACATATGCCTCTGTATGCATACCTGTGTTACTTATGACATTTTAATATGGTACTGTACATGCCTCTCCCTTACTACTCACTGCACTTTTGTGGGTAAGTTTCCATGTTGCATCCCCAGACATGTAGTTCTCATGTGTGCCTTCCCATATCTCACTGATTACACACACACACACACACACATACACACACACACACACACACACATATATATATATATATATATATATATATATATATATATATATATATATATATATATATATATTTATATTGCTGTATCCCCAGCATTGCTGCATGTTCCATGACTGTTGTATAGTTGCTGTCATTGATGCTCTGCATAATTGAACATATTCTTAACTCTAAACAGAGTCATGTTGCAGCAACTCTATTTTGATATTGAATAAGAAACATTAGCAAAAGAGAGCTTATATTAGCAAATTGTTATGTGTTACCTAAATACATGTGATTTTAAATTTTTTTGTAATGGAACTTTGCTCCCCGGGCCTCCACTGAAAACAAGCTTTTGGTCCAGGTGGATACTCCTGGTAAACAAATGTAACATAAATAAATAAAATAAAATTAATCAAATAAATAACCTGTGTATCAAAACATTGTCTTATGTGTGACATTTCATGTGAGGCATAGGATGTGAGCTTTTTTTAATTTTGCCAGTCCTTGGGATGTTTGTAATTACTCATCCTGCTATAAACTGTTTACTGTGCTGTACCACACTGTTACGCATGCTATTTGTGATGCATCAACGTTACTGCATGTGCCCTACTTTTCATTTATGTTTGTGCTGATGCATACCCATACAATGCATTGACCTAGAATTTTGTGATACTGGCTATTTTATTGCTACCTTCCCATGCTAATTATCTGTATGATGATGTCATACCTGTACTACAACACCTTCTGTTATGCATAGCTCATGCATACCACACATTTGCCTTTGTGATCCTCATTGCTGATGTACCATCCAGACTTCCTCTGATTATGCTTCCTCTGTATATATCCAGATGTGTTCCTTGCTGAGTGCTGTGTATGTGGTCTTTCAGGCATATCATATGCTTTGTTGTGCATAATGTTGAATGTGGACAACTAATGGTGTCTTTCTATTAGAGGAGCTCTGTGCTGCTGCTGTTGTGGGGCACCTTTTGTGGGGCATTACTGTTTAGCCTGTGCAGAATTATATATGTGGCTTGTCATAACTCAAAGGTGTGTATCAGATACTGCCGTGCTGCCTAAGCTAGGACACATGGCTGTATCCTCCACTGACAATACCTATTTCTTCTCACCTGTGAGTCCTCCTGATCATCCTGTGACAACTCTGATAGCACAATATCAGGCATATGAGGGTTCTTTGGGTATATCACCCACATTGTCAGCTGGCAGGCCACAATGTTTTGATGTTATCATGTTGTGATACATGGTACACACAGTGACCACCTGTGATGCCTTTTCTGGTGTGGCTAGACATCTGAATCTTACTTTCACCATGCCAAACACATGCTCAATGATGTTTCATGTTGTGTTGTTGTATGCATCATCAGCAGAGGTTGATGGGGTAATATATAGTATCTTTAGCAAAGGCTCCAGTGGACAACCACAGTCATCATTTTTCAGGAGGATGAGAAGGAATATTTAGTCATCTTGCTTCCTAAGGCAATGTCTGTCTACTGCTTGCCATATAGAAGTGGTCACGTACTTGCCTAGTAGGAGCCCCTCTGGTATTTCATCATGTTGGAAAGCAAACCTCAGGGCACATTCCCCTCCATATTGCTGCATCATGCACACTACCAGGGTATGCTACCATGATATTAATAAAAAGGCTATCTGCAGAGCATACCACCTGACAATTGAGTGATGGACATCCCTTTCTATAGTTGTACCATTCAATATCAGGTGCAAAAGGGTTTTGATTGGGACGTGGTTGTGACATCCCTACACTGGGCCAGTAATCAAGGAACCTGAATCCTTACCACTGACACTGGAGAGGGACATTCATTTGGAACAAAAAAATTACACACAGTATTTCTAAATGCAGCTCTCCGCATCAAGCACAGTTTCCCTTAAGAGCACACAGGGAACACACTCAGTCCAAGGGCTGAGTCACCCCCCCCTCTCTGTCTCTGGCCTCCAAAAAGATTCCCCACTGGCACAGCTATAAAGTTGAGTCCTCAACTGATTCTCCAGGCCAAGTCCTCCACCACTCTCTCTGTGAAACCAGTGTTCTGTGTCGTGTCCATACTCCAAGTAGCTGATACACAGCACACACTTTTTTAAATTTGATTTGCACATGCACACACACACACACACACACACACACACACACACACACACACACACACACACACACACACACACACACACACACACACACACACACACACACACACACACACACACACACACACACACACACCTGGGAAAGAATGGCAAAGATTTACTCACTCTTCTACCCTTTGCCCAGACTATAAGGTAGTTACTGCCACCAGACACTCCAAAGCCAGCTGCTCTAAGGCTCATACAAGAGTACCCAATTATACTGAGTGAAATTAATAATAATACCAATGGTAACTTTGACCAAACAGCAAGGCTTTCAGGAGCGGCTGCAGTGTCACTAAATAAATATAAATACTCTGAATGGTTAAAATATTCTCTAAAAGACCAACCACAATGAAAAGCTTAAATATTTTTAATAATAAATAATAAAGAACATTAAAATATTAAATATTTATTTACAATAAACACCAGAGAATAAGTCACAGGAAATATTAAAAATGACACAGGTGTACAGGTTCACACGGTTACAGAAAAACAATACTTAACTAATCTTACTATATTTTCCTCACTGATCTAAAGAATTACTATTCCCTGGTTACTTACTAAAGCAAGGCAAGATGAAGTAGGTGAGTGATCCTTCTATGTCGGGTTACAAAAACAGATTGCTCTGAGACTTTGTCTCATTTAGTTTTAAAACATGTACTGGATTATTAAAGACTGACTTCACAGGCATCTGGTCAACTGGCTTCAGGTTGCCATACAACCCCCCCTTTACTAGAAACTGAACCAGAATCAGTGATCCTTCTATATCAGGTTGCAAAAACAGACTGCTCTGAGACTTCAGTCTTATATAGTATTAAAACATAATGTTTGTCCTGGATTACAGAATGACATCACATGCATCTGGTCATCTGACTTCTGGTTCCTATACTAACCCTTTTACTAGAAGCTGAACCAGAATCTTGCACATATGTGTTACCATGCACACAGATAGAACTTTGCTAAGATGTGTTGTAGCTTCTGGAAGTCATGAAACAATTTCAAACTTCCACCCTTCCAGAGTAGCAATTAGTTCACCACCAAGGACAATATAGAAGGCTTCCTAGTACAGACTTTTTGTCTCTGGCTGCATTTCTGACCTGTGAGATACAGTCTTTATGGCCTAAATTAAGTAATTTAATTCCAGGATATTTTTCTAAAAGTTAGCTGGGGCTGAACTTAACCTCTTTTATTCCATTACCCTCTGTTACAATATTAATTTCCATAGTTGCAATGCAGTCTGACATACAGGTTTATTTCTTTTATCTGTCAAGCAGGACCCACTGTTCATACATTTTTGACACAAGCAGCTTTATAAATAAATTTTCAACACAAGGATCGTTACAAATCAGTTTGATATACTAATGACATATAATTCTTTACAAAACTCCAGCTAGCTATGATGGTATATGTTACACATCCACTGCCCTACTTCAACTGGCATAGCTGGCAATACCTCACATCATCACATCTCTCCTTCTATGAAGACTCAAGCTAGTTTCTAAAGTGACCCTGGAGAAGCATGGCTTATGGCACATTAGTCTGTCTGGGAACACATTAACCCATACTCTGTCCTGAGAACCCATCTGCATTGGCATTGCTGAACCCACTACAGTGCTGCACTATCATGTTATATGCCTGCAACCCTAGGCTCCACCCTAGTAACTTGGCATTTTGCTGGCTGACTTACTGTAGCAATAGATCCCCCTCAGACTTCTCCTGCCATCCACTGCAAATAGTCATCACAAGGGCTTCCCAATCATGATAAGGCTTCATTGTGTTAACATGGTACAATTAGTGCCCATGCCTCCTGCCTAGCAGATTTACTATGTATTTAACATCACTGACCTTCTTTACCACTTCAAAGGGCCCCTCCCAAGCTGCCTGCTTATTGTGTCTGACAGGAATGTGGACCATTACCTGCTGTCCCACAGCATACTCTCAAGCTCAAGCATTCCTGTCCTACCAGACCTTTTTCTACTGTTGGGTTCCTGCCAGGTTCTCCTGGGCCAAGCCCATGAGCTCCCTAAGCCTTGTCCTGCGGTTGAGAACATATGCCCAATAGACTCCTTGTGGGATTCACACTTACCCTCACACTTATCATGAATCAAATCTAAAGGTTAACTCACCCTATGCCCATACAACTCAAAGGGTAAAATCCCTGTTGATTCCTGGGGTACCTCTCTGTATGTAAACAGCAGATGGGGCAAATATTTGTCCCACTCTCTCTTAAACTGTTCTGAAAATGCTCCTAGCATGGTCTTTAGTGTAGAGTTTAACCTCTCCACAAGACCATTAGTCTAGGGTTGGTAAGTGGTGGTCTTCTGGGGCTTCACCCCACAGCGCTCCCACAGACAAGGTAGCAGGTCTGACATGAAATTAGCATGTCTGTCAGTCAGTATTTCTATCAGGAAGCCAACCCTGCTGAAAATCTCTAACAAAGTATTTGTCACCTTCTTTGCCTCGATGGAGGCTAGAGCCACTGCCTCAGGGTATCTAGTAGAATAATCTACTACCACCAGTACATTTTGCTTCCCTGTAGAACATGGGATACTCACAGGCCCCACACTATCCATAGCTACCCTCTGAAATGGCTCCTGAATCACAGGCAAAGGCATCAAAGGAACCTTGACATTGTCTCCTGCATTGCCTACTTTTTGGCACTACTCACAGGCCCTGTAGTACCCTGTTACATCCTTTGCAACACAGGCTAATAAAAGTTCAGCATAATACATCTCTTGGTATGCTTTATGCGTATATGACCTGCAAAAGGAATGTCATGGGCTATGGCTAGAAGTTCCAGATGGTAGGCCTTAGACAATACCAACTGCTGTATTACCTCACCCTCTAGCCCTCCCTCAGTGGTCCACTCTCTAAACAGTAACCCTTTGTTCTAGTATATAGACTCTTCTTTTCCTTGAGAATCAGGTGCCTCCCTAGCTACTTCCCTCAAGCCTCTTAGTGTAGAATTCGAGATCTGAGCCTATCTTAACTCTGTCTTTGTGACCCTTTCAGGCTCCCTTTCCACAGGAAGCCTGATATCCTCTGACAGCAGTGCCTCACTGTCAGCCTGGGTACTACCACTCACCTCTGCCCTTGCAGTAACTCTGTCCAAGAGAAGATCAGTACATACCAGCAGCCATGGCTCACCTTCAGGCTCACTGCTACAGGGTAGCTCCCTCCCTGAAGTAGCCACCTTACCAGACCTGGCTTCAAGTGTGTGGGGTGTCTGGGTCTCCCTCAGGCTACCAGACCCACATGCTTGTCTCCAAGCCTGACTGTGTGTAACTGCATGCACACAAGGTACTGCATTATCAAAATCATTCCCTATCAAGACATCTGCAGGGATACCTTCAAACGGATCTACCTGAAAACACCAAAAGTCCACAATGCCAACAATGAGAACACCGACACCGGAAGATCAACAACGGACATGATCGAAAGTTGAGAATCCCGACGCTGAGAATACCTACATGTTAAGGTAAGTGTGTGATAGGGACGGACATTAGGGTCAGGGTGTGGGTAAGGTAAGTGTGTGATAGTGATGGACTTTAGGTTTAGGGGCAGGTTAAGTGAGTTAGGGTTAGGGTGCGGGTAAGGTAAGTGTGCAATAGTGACAGACTTAAGGGTTAGGGGTGGATTAAGTGAGTTAGGGTTAGGGTGCAGGTAAGGTAAGTGTGCGATAGTGACGGACCTTAGGGTTAGGGTTTGGGTTAAGGTTAGTGCATAGATAGTTGTGTATGTAAGGTTTAGTGTAGGTTTGTAAGGTTTTTGATGTGCTTGTGTTGTGTGTGTGTTTTTCAGGAAAGGTACTTGTTTTGTTGATTGTCAGGATTGTGGTTTGTCGGGCATGTGAAGTTTCGTGTTTTTGAACTTTCAGTTTCTTTCAGATTTGTTGTGTCAGTTATTTCGTTGTCGGTGTTTTGGCGTGTCGGTGTTATCAGGTAGACCCCTTCAAACACACCTACTTGCTTGCTTCTTTTTCCACCCTCCCAGTCAAGGTGAATCCTGGCCAAAGGTATTTCTAAATGGGTCTCTCCTAAAGCTCTTACTTGAGTGGACTGCCCAAGCAATTAGTGCTCCTCTTTAGCCACTGCAAGCTTCACCATAGTTATGTCAGAGGCTGTGTCTCTGTTAGCAGTGGCCTGTTTTCCATCCACTAAGATAGGCTATTACTCCAGTAATAGTTTGGTACCCCTGTTGTCTTTAGACAACTTACCACTGGCATACTGCTACTCCTACTCCATGGCTCCCCCACATTTTGTTCACCACCTTGTTTCCATTGACATCTATATGATACATGGCTCCACTAGTTACCTTTAAAACATCTAACCCTTGATCCTGGCCATGTACCTGAACTAGTGGCTTCCTATGTTACACGTGGACTCCGTTGGGGTATTTTAGGCTGCCCACCATATCCATGTACAGCACTGGGTATTCCCTTCTTGTGCACTGATGGGCTGCTTGCTAAGTAGAGCTCCCCTTTTCCCCAGCTCATCTGCAGAGTTACACTCCTGGTCTGCCAACCAGATTCTCATATCCTCATCCAAAGTGCTAATAGGCTTGATCCCTTACCAAAAGGTCTGCCAGCCCTTCAAAGGTGGTGACCTGACACCCACTCACCCACCTATGAAAATAAGTGTTTATCTCAGCAATATAATCACATATACTTTCATCTGCCTTGCATTTATGCTCACAAAACTTTTTTTCTGTAAGCTTCAGGTGTTAACTTAAACCATTCTAGTAAACATTGTTTTACTTTATCATAGTTTAAACAATCAATATCAGACAATTTAGAAACAGCAGTTACAGCCTTACCATGGAGTAAGGGGGTCAGGAACTGTACCCAGAACCCTTGGTCAACATTATACTGTTTAAATACTCTTTCAAATATATGAATAAAACTATCAAAACTATCACCCTCTGTAAAATATAGAAGGAATTTACTGGCCTTTATTGTTCTGGGGTTCTGTTATTCCAATCCTCATTACCTCCATGACCCTGATGAAGAGTCAACACCTCCCTATCATGTTTGTACTGTTTCTCCTTTTCTTTGGCCTCCAAATGCCACCGTCTCTCTGCTGATTTTAATTCCAAATGTTTGTCCTCCAATTCAAATCTCTTTAACTCCAGATGGATTTTTAAATCATCTGAGGAAAAGATGAACTGTCCTTTTTCTAAGGGCTGAAAATTCTCATCACCAGACTGGTTATTCTCCTGGTTGCTGGTGTGGGTTGCAACTAAGGCTGAAATCATTTCATCTTTAGTCAGGTTGGCAGGCAACAGTCCTTTGGCTTCACACACCTTGGCTAACTGGTTCTTTGTCAGCTTGCCATAATCCTCTGCTGACATCTTTGTTGCTTTCCCTGACTAAACTAAACTAACAAAAAATAAATAAAACTGTTGTGAAAATGAAACTCTGTATGTTTACCTTGTGGCTGCAGACACTAAACATACCTTTAGTGGCATCTCTTACAGGCTACATAAGTTTAATTGATATCCACACCACTACACACCAATATGCAACATCCCTCCTCTGGGCCAGTAATCAAGGAGCCTGAATCCTCACCACTGACAATGGAGAGGAATGTTCAATTGGAACAAAAATAGATACACACAGTATTTCCAGATGCAGCTCTCTGCATCAAGCACAATTTCCCTTAACAGCACACAGGGAACACACTCATTCCAGGGGCTAGGTTTCTCTCTCTGTCTCTCCAGGACCCCAATAAGACTCCCCAGTGGCACAGCTGTAGAGCTGAGTCCTTAGCCTAGTGTCCAAGCCAATTCCTCCACAACTCTCTCTGTGAAACCAGTGCTCAGTGTCCCTGCTCCAAGTAGCTGACACACTGATTATATGCTTTGCCCATACACATACATCTGGAAAGGTTGGCACGGATTTTCTTGCTCTGCTACCCCTTTTCCAGACTATAAGGTACTTATTGCCACCAGACACTACAATGCCAGCTACTCTAAGGGTCTTACAAAGGTACTTAGTTATACTGAGTAAAATTAATACTAATACCAATGGTAATGTTGACCAAACAGCAAGGCTTTCAGGACTGGCCACATTGTCACCAAATAAATATAAGTACTCTGAAAGGTTATAATATTCTCTAAAAGACCAGCAACAATGGAAAGTTTAAATATATTTAATATAAATAATAAAGAACATGAAAATACTAAATAACTGTTTACAATAAACACCAGAGTTACAATCATGGGAAATATTAAAAATAACACAGGTGGACAGGTTCACACAGTTACAGAAAAACAATACTTAACTAATCTCATTATATTTTCCTGACTGATCTAAAGAATTACTATTCCCTGGTTACTTACTAAAGTAAGGTAAGATGAAGTAGGTGAGTGATCCTTCTATGTCAGGTTACAAAAACAGATTGGTCTGAGACTTTGTCTCATTTAGTTTTAAGAAAACCAAGTAAATTCAAATGAACCAAAGAAACACAAATAGGCAAAAAAACCCTCAGAGCCACAAGAAATAAATGTTAGCGCTTTTGTTTACTGACATAAGCAAACTTCTTCAGACAAAGTACAAGCAACACTGCTTCATTAAATACAAACAATTAATTACATCACCAACAACTAAATTGAGTTCCATGCCCACATTTAAAGGAAAAAGTTGAAAAAAAAAAATATATATATATATATATATATATATAGAAAGCTCAATAAAACCATTTCTACACATGAAATGCAGACTTTAACATAAACATCTCAACTAAATATTGAACATTGCATAATTTCCAAACGTGCATATAATATTCGCTAAAAGCAAACTTTTAAAAATTATAAATGCATCCATATAATAAATAAAATAAATGCATAAACTAGAAAGTCAGAATTCATCTTTCAAGAGATTTCAGTTTAGGAATACATTTAATGGAAAGGAAGTCATTGAGGCCCGGGGGTGCATGTGCATTGAGCCTTAATTGCCAAGCCAACTCTTTCTCATCCAATCTTAAAGACCAGAGTCCACCACTACAATTCTCTTCTATTTTGTCAATGGCACAAAACAGAAATTGATGTGTAGGGAAAGACATTGCATGCCTAGCCAAAGCATTGTTCAAATTTAATTTATTCATGTCATAAACGTGCTCATAGATTCTCTGCTTCAAACACCTTTCGGTCTTACCGACATAGAAAGCAGAACAACCCTGGCACAAAGCTAAATATACCACTTTGCTAGATTCACAATTAAATTTACTTTTCAAATAAAACCTCTTATTCCGAACAGTGAATGATTTAGTCACATTCATGTATTTAGAAGAACGACACCTACCACATTTCACCATCCCACAATGGAATGAATTCGTGACCATAGATCTTTCCAATTTGAGTTTCAAATTGCAACCCTTCCTAAAAATAAGTTTTGGTAGGTCACCCAACTTATTCTCAATACAAGGGTCCTCCAAAAGGAAGCACCAATTTTTTATTTAAAATTGCCTTTAATAATGGTGCGTCCATTGAAAAGGTGGTAATGAAACTGGTAGTTATAGCCACATCCATACCAGGGACTTCAACTCTTAGGGCTGCTAAAGGGGAATCCCCCACAGAGGAATCAATACTAATTACATGTTCATTAGATTGAAAATGCAGGGGTTCAGACCTCTTATCATTGTGTGCATGAAAGTCAGTTACCACACTGTTCTCAGGAAGTAGGGGTTTATAAATTCCCGCTTTCCTTTTAAGGTAAACCTCATCCATCAACTGGGTAAAAAGACCTGTAGGATATCCCCTTTTAGTGAACATTTTCATTAATAAATCACATTCCATCAAAAATTCAGACTCAAGTGATACCATCCTAGCAGCCCTCACTAATTGGCCCTTCACTACTGCTCTTTTCTGGTGGTAAGGATGTGAGCTTGAAAAATGTAGGAAGGCCTTTGAATAAGTGGGCTTCCTAAAAATCCTCGATAAATACCGCTTGTTAAACTGATCTTTGTATAGATCAATGTCCAAATAAGTGATATTATCACTACTGAATTCCCAAGTAAAATCCAAGAACCCAGTAAACTTGGTAAAGCACTTGACAAAGTCCGATGCCAGTACAAAATCACCATTCCAGATAAAAATATCATCCAGGTACCGGGTGTACCATACCACCCTCTGTTTAAACATAGCATCTTTGAAGAGAAAAGTTCTCTCCCAGTGGGCCATAACTGTGTTAGCAAAGGTAGCCCCACAGGGTGAGCCCATGGCTACACCTGTTTTCTGTAAATAATATTCACTAAAATAATTATTACTCAAGACCAAGTCAAGCAAGTATTCAATCAAGTTAATTTCTTTACCATCCACTTTTTTATTCAGCAAAAATTCCCTTACCCATTCACTACTTATCCCTTGGGGGATCATGGTATATAAATCACGAACATCGATGGTGAGAAAGTTATAATCATCATGATAGGGAAGCTTGGCAATAGAATCAAGAAAAGCCCAAGAGTCTTTACAAATATGCAATTCACCCCTAAGGTGTTGTTTAAGTTTACTATCCACGACCTTAGCGCAACCAAAGGAGATGGATTGTCTGCCATCAACAACTGGGCGCAGAGGTGGATTTTCCAGATCCTTATGGATCTTTGGCAATCCAAAAATGACTAGTGTTAGTGGGCCCACAATGCTTAAATAATTGTACATTTCCACACTAATAGAGCTCTCAATGAACAAGTCATTAATAAAATCCCTAACACGTTGATAGGCTCCATTAATGATATTTTTAGGTACTTTCTCATAAGCTGGACTAGCCAACTATGTGCACATTCTCCTGTTATAATCGGTTTCATCCATAAAGATTAAACCGCCCCCTTTATCGGGTTTAATAATGTGGATGCTGGCAAATTTCACCCCGTCCAAAGCCTCTCTCTAACAAGATGACAAATTATTGAATAAATCATCTTGCCTATTACTCAATACATTCCTAATGTCATTCTCACACACTTTTTCATACAAGACAGAGTTATGCAACAGAGTATTATAAGTACTCGCCACTCTAAAATTTTTGATCACATTGATAGTGTTACCTAACAAACTAAGTTAAGCTTGCGAGTGTAACTTTTAAGATCAATCAAAGTTTTCACTAAATCAGAACAAGCAGATGGTACAAAAGTTAAACCTCTCACTAACAATTCAATTAATGCATCGGAGGGAACAAAAGAAGAATAATTAAAAATCTTAAAATCACCCAATTTGTTGTAAAAAATTCGTACACCAGACCCAAGTTCATCATTCAACAATCCATTCAACTGAATGTCATCCCTTTCCGTTATCTCCTCCACTTGTTCTGCTTCCTCCTCCATTGCTTTCCATTCGCCCCACCCCTTTGTTTGAATTGGTGGTTGCCATTGGCCCAGAGAAAATCCTGGGGGCCTGATTGGTTGTCAGAAGTAGTGGTCGGATGAACAGAGTGGGTGGAATTCTGCTTATTCATGAGTCTTTCGCTCTGCCTCACGGGCAAGTTGTCATTGCCCACATCAATAAAGGAACCACCAGAAATGATTTGTGATACACGGTCATCATTGTTATTGCTAAATCCATACCCACTCATATTGGCATCAGTCAAATTGCTCTGTTTGTTAATTGGAGGGGAGGGGTATGCCAAGCCATGTTCATAATCATATTTGTCCCTATTGAGCTTCTTAAACTTGATTGCTTTAAGTCTAGTTAGCGAAGACTCAATGCTGCTGAATATCCGAGAATATTCAAAACGGTAACGGGAAAATTCATTATCGGCTTGTATAGCTAAATCCAAAGGGGTTAATTTGGTTTTAAGTTTTTTCCAACTGAAGGTTATAGTCTTTAATAAGATGTTCCAGAAATTCACATCCTTGCTGATCAAAGAGATGCAATAAATCAGCATGAAAGGATGAATTGGGAATGAGACCGATCGAAAACCGCCACTATCTCAAACCCTTCGGTACTTGTTGCCTACGCAAACACTTTTGCAAGTACTGAATTTCCAACTGTAATTTTTTAAATTTAAAAAGTTTCTGGTCAAATAACTCTAAGTTGGTAACAATAATGTTTTCCCCAGTCACTGCATTATCGGGTAACCCAGTAAAAGGTCCGTTTTCCGGACAGAATTGCACAGAATTCTTAAGCCAGTCGCTCAAACAAGGGACCACACAACCTAAGTTGCCCGAAGAGAGTTGAGAACTCCCCAGTCGTTGTGCGAGGTTAATGTTATTACTAGGAACAGTAGTCGGTGGTGATGTTGAACCAGGTTCAGTTGGGCTCAATGAAGAAACATTAATATGAGTGGATACCCTCCGATCCTGTGATCCTGTAGGCTGATTAGATGAAGCAAAGCCCGATGGAATAGTCACATGACCAGCAATCTGATTAGACAAAGAATCCACTCGTTGGGTAAGACATTGTATCAGCAAAGTAAGTTTCCCAATAGAGTCAGTCTCTGATGCTGACTCAACACCCTTATTAGAAAACAAGGGTTGTGACCCAGGAGAAGAGTTGTTCGCCATGACAAACAACAAGAAAACCAAGTAAATTCAAATGAACCAAAGAAACACAAATAGGCAAAAAAACTCTCAGAGCCAAAAGCAATAAATGGTTTTATATATATATATATATATATATATATATATATATATAGATATATATATTTTTTTTTTTCCAACTTTTTCCTTTAAATGTGGGCATGGGACTCAATTTAGTTGTTGGTGATGTAATTAATTGTTTGTATTTAATGAAGCAGTGTTGCTTGTACTTTGTCTGAAGAAGTTTGCTTATGTCAGTAAACAAAGCGCTAACATTTATTTCTTGTGGCTCTGAGAGATTTTTCGCCTATTTGTGTTTCATTTAGTTTTAAAACATGTGCTGGATTATTATAGACTGACATCACATGCATCTGGTCAACTGCCTTTTGGTTGCCATACAACCCCACTTTACTAGAAACTGAACCAGAATCTCACTGACTTTACCATGCACACAGACAGAGGTTTGCTAAGATGTGTTGCAGCTTCTGGAAGCCATAAAACAATTTCAAAGTTCCACCCTTCCAGAGTAGCAACTAGTTCACCCCAAGGACAATATAGAAGGCTTCCTAGTACAAGCTTTTTGTCCCTGGCTGCATTGGGACTTGTGAGATACAATCTTTATGGCCTAAATTAAGCAATTTAATTCCGGGATATTTTTCAAAAAGTTAGCTGGGGCTGAGCTTAACTTCTTGTCTTCCATTACTGTCTGTTACAATATTAATTTTGACAGTTACAATACAGTCTGACATACAAATGTATTTCTTTTTTCTGCCCACCAGGACCCACTGTTGCTACATTTTTAATACAGCAGTGTTACAGCTACATTTTCAACACAAGCATCTGTACAAATCAGTTTGATATACAAATAACTTATAATTCTTTATAAAACTCCAGCTAGATATGCTGGTATATGTTACACATCCACTGTCCTAATTCTCCTGGCATAGCTGGCAATACGTCACATTGTCACAGTGGGTGCAGTCTATTGCACCAAGGACATGAGATAAGTTGACTGTGGCACAGAACTACTGCAAGACATTTCTGTGCTTTATGGCTGTTGCTGGGAAGTGGATATATTCTTCCAGATTGGTACACATTGCTGCCAGTAACTGTGTGGGAATGTAACTGGCTGATATCTTGGACACTTCTTTAGCATCTGCCATATCCCACTGAAATGTCCCAGAAGCCTGTATACAGTGGATACAAAAAGTATACACACCCCTGTTAAAATGCCTGTTTGTTTGTGATATAAAATAATGAGATGACAATAAATCATTTCAAAACTCCCCCCCCCCCTTTAATGTAACCTATAACATGTACAATTCAATTGAAAAATAAACAAATCTGTTAGGGGAAAATATAAAAAATAAAAAAAATATATATAAAATAAAAAATAAATAAGCTGGTTGCATAGGTGTGCACACCCTTAAACTAATACTTTGTTGAAGCACCTTTTGATTTAATTACAGCATTCAGTCTTCCTGGGTACACACCTGCCATCAATTAAAGAGACTCTGATTAACCCCAAATAAAGTTTAGCTGTCCAAGTAGGATTTTCCTGACATTTACTCAGTTGCCTGCTACAGCAAAAGCCATAGTGTGCAGAGAGCTTGCAAAGCATCAAAGGGATCTCATTGTTGAAAGGTATCAGTCAGGAGAAGGGTACACAAAATATCCACAGCATTGGATATACCATGGAACACAGTGAAGACAGTCATCAAAAAGTGGAGAAAATATAGAACAACAGTGACGTTGCAAAGAACTGGACATCCCTCCATAACTGATGAAAAGTCTAGACAAAAACTGGTCAGGGAGGCTGCCAAGAGACCTACAGCAAGACTGAAGGAGCTGCAGGAATTTCCGGCAAGTGCTGCTTGTGTACTACATGTGAGAACAATCTCCCATATTCTCCATATGTCTGAAATATGGGGTAGGGTTGCAAGATAGAAGCCTTTTCTTACACAGAAAAACATCCAGGCCCAGCTAAAATTTGCAAAACAATGCATCAAGTCTCCCAAAAGCATGTGGGAAAATGTGTTATGGTCTGATGAGACCAAGGTTGAACTTTTTGTCCACAATACCAAAAGATATGTTTGGAGCAAAAACAACACATCACCAAAAGAACACCTTCCCCATGGTGAAGCATGGTAGTGGCAGTATCATGCTTTGGGGATGCTTTTCTTAAGCTGGAACTGGGGCTTTCATCAAGGTGGAGGGAATTATGAACAGCTCCAAATACCAGTCACTTTTGGCCTAAAACCTTCAGGCTTCTGCTATAAAGATGAAGATGAAGAGGAATTTTATCTTTTGACACAACAATGACCCCAAGCATACATCCAAATCAACAAAAGAATGGCTTCACCATAGGAAAATTAAAGTTTTGGAATGGCCCAGCCAGAGCCCAGACCTAAATCCAATAGAAAATCTGTGGGGTGACCTGAAGAGGGCTGTGCACAAGAGATGCCCTCGCAAGCTGTCAGATTTGGAGCACTTTTGCAAGAAACAGTGGGCAAACATTGCCAAGTCAAGATGTGCCATGCTGATAGACTCCTGCCCAAGAAGACTGAATGTTGTAATTAAATCAAAAGGTACCACAACAAAGTATTAGTTTAAGGGTGTGCATGCTTATGCAACCAGCTTATTCTATGTTTTTTATTTTTTATATTTATCCCCTAACAGATTTGTTTTTCAATTGAATTGTACAGGTTATAGGTCACATTAAAGGTGAGAAAAGTTTTGAAATGATTTATTGTGGTCTCATTTTTTTATATCACAAAAACAGGCATTTTAACAGGGGTGTGTGCACTTTTTATATCCACTATATCTAAACACAGGCATGTTTTTGTTTCAGCTGCTACTGGATTACCACAAAAACTGTGAGCCTACATGTGTGGGGCACACATCCTGCACATATCTTGCACCAGATCTCAGTCTAATCGGTATCTATTTCATGCTAATAAAGCTGGCCAAACAGGTTCCTGGTTCTGCATCCTGATAGCTGCCTCCTGAGATGCCTTTACAGATTGTCCTCTATTATGGCTTGTAGTACCCCAGCCTGTTCTAGTGCATTAAATGCCAGTTGCATTTTTTTAAGTTATGTTTCCAGACTCTGCAGGATTTCTTAGGAATTTGCAGGATATTGTTACATTAAATTTAAGCATATATGGCCTCTGCTAAGTGCTTTCAGAAAGTTGTCAGTGAAGTAATGTGTTGCATTTAAATTGTGTTAGGTGCACCCACTGTGTTTTGGAATCATGTGGGCATTTGCAGAGTCCACAGTTATTCTATGCTAAATAGATATTTACTTGATCTTGTTTTAGCATACCTTATGAAATTGTGTCTGATGAGCTAACATCTTCCTTTTGCATATGGAGCAGTCCACAACTTTCTTTTGGAGTTTGGTTCGTGAATTTTCTGAAGTCTGCTGCAGATTTCTGCATGTGCAGCCAAAAAGAAAATTTTACAGAGAAATAACTAACATCCACACTGATGCAGAGCAGGTTGCGCCCACCAGGATGAACCACCTGTATCTGAAAGCAAGACCCACCAATGTTGTAACATGGCATCTTCTTCAATGTTGAGCTTTCGTCTTTGTTTCCATTGTATACATAATGCATAAGAAGATGCAGTCCGTATAACCAGAATGTCTAGCTGTGTGTAAGCAGAATATGACATCACTGGAAATGATAAAGAATCTGAAAACTCAGCTACAAAATGCAACCAAAACTCAGAACCCAAGAAGATCAAAAGTCAATTAAACTATCAAATCACCTTTTCTCACAATAAAACATGAAAAGATTCCAAGTTAAAAGCATTCACAAGAGTCATACGTAAACCAGTCATTCACCTGACCTGTCACTACCCATGTGCCATCACAAGTGCTATAACTCAACTAGCCTGTGTCAAAATATATGTGTCACTCACTTTAATCATTGCATAATAGGTTGCTTTTTATCAAAGATATTAACATTTTTGCAAAAATCTTACCATGTATCCTAATTTCATTCCAAGAAGCCACAACCAAGATGTCCATCAGAAATGGAAGGATCCTCTAACCTTTGCCATAACTTCGTAAAGTCTTTCAGAATGGGAAAAATAACTGTAAAACAGTAAATGGTTTTCTCTGCAGCTTGTGTTAGCAACTTCTTACCATCAAAATGAAAAACTGGGCCCATGTCAACTTACTGAAAAGCACTATACTGAAAGTCATAGTACTGAATGTATAATGCTGAAATGTTAAAATTCTGACTTTAAAATGCCTACTTTCCTACATAGGTTCATAGATTCATAGGTAGGTGCTAGGCTATTGCCCCTAGGGCCTATATAAGCCTAGCCAAAAAGGTACCCTGGCTTTCACCACCCAAGAAAATTATTTTCCTGTGCCCCTGTCAAGCAGAGGCACAGAAGTGATCCACGGGGTGAATTTCCTTTTTCCCATCCAATCATCAAGATTTTTCTTGAAGAGTGCTAATGAGGAACTCTGTTTGACATAGATAGGTAGTCTGTTCCAGAGTATGGAAAGTCTCTGGGACAGGAAACTATCCCTCCGGCATGTTCTGTTTATTGTGGTGACAAGGTTTAGGTCCCTAGAGCGTGTAGCTCAGAGTGATTGGGATTTATTTAAGTGGAGCATGTCCAACAGCTCTGGGTTTGACATAGCTTTGTATGTTAGGCAGAGATCACCTTTGAGTAGGCAATATGTGACGGAGTAAAACTGGAGTTTTTTGAGACGGTCTGTATAGGGCATCTGTTTGAGGCCAGTAAACCTCTTTGTGAGGTATTTCTGCAGCCTTTCCAGTTGTTGTAGATGTCTTGTGAGGTACATACCAAAAGGGGCATTGTACTCTATAATGGGTTTGAGTGATGTGTAGAAGGGAACAATGACCTCTTTTTTTCTGGATGAGAAACCTTTTGTGATGAGGTGTGTCACATAGAAGAATTTCCTGACCACTGTGGCAATCTGATTATCAAAGGAGAGACTACTGTCCACCTGTGCCCCAAGGTCTCTTATCACACTTTCAGTGTTAAGTAGACTACCACCTATGTGGTAGTTCATGGGTACAGTGTTTTTACCAAAGGGGATGATAATGCACTTTTTGGCATTAAGCTTGAGGCTATGGCTTTGACACCAGGCATTTGTCTCAGTGAGGCCCTTTTTTAGGATGTCCACATCATTAGGAGTTTCAATTATGGCTTCTAATTTGCAGTCATATGCGAACTTAGTTAGCCAAAGACCTTCTGTGTTAGCCTGTACTTTAGAGAAGTAGATACCAAACAGGAGAGGACCCAGGACTGAACCCTGTGGTACTCCACTTGTCACTGGTCTGAAGTCGGATTTGGAGTCTGCTACTTTCACAGTGTGAGTTCTGTCAGTAAGCCAGTTGGCAACCCATCTTGTGACATAGGGATTTATACCTAGTTTAGTGAGATTATCTATAATTCCAGAGTGGGGAATGGTGTCGAAAGCCTTGGCGAGATCTAGATAGGCTGTGTGAACAACCTTACCCTCATCTATGGCTTTGGTGACTGCTTCAAAGATGTCTATCAGGTTTAGGAAACATGATCTGCCTTTTACAATCCCGAACTGTGTGGGGTCCAGAGTCTGGAGATTACCAATGTCTTTGTTTATGAGTTCCATAATGATACATTCCATGGCCTTGCTACATGTGTGCAGAGTTCAAATTGTCCACCCAACTTCACATGACCTATGTTAACACTACTTTCTGAGGTTCCCTAACAGGGGAGCAATATTGTTTGTTGATTGGCTATGTACTGGTCCAATGTACATATGTATTTTGAGTTCTACATTGTAAAGTTTCAATATACTGATATTTCAGGATTTTGCATTCAGTATTATGGCTTTCAGTATACCACTGTTCAATAAATTGTCACATACTCTGAAGGAATATGTTTTAAAAGCATTAAAACAGAAATTATAAATTATGTAAATGATTAAATATGGGATTTTATGAGGATGATATTATTACAAAATTTTATTTATTTCAAAGAGGAGTATTTTGGACAAAAGAGTGGCATATCAATGGGAGCCAATTGTGTTCCTACTGTATGTTTTGTGGTATTGAGAGCAAACAATTTTGAGTATAAGGAATATTTACTTATTTTTTATGACTTTTAGATGATATTTCTATAATTTGGAAGAGAGATTAAATTACTTTGAAGGCTTTTATTAATTATTTGAATAATCCCACTGATTTTTTTTTAATTCTAAAGAAACTATAAATTATTTGAATATCTTAATTAATAAAGATCATTTTGGACATAATTTTTTTCTAATTTATATGGGAGGCCAATGTCCTCAAATAATTATTTACATTTTCAAAGCAACCATCCATATAGACAAAAAAGTTTAGTGAAGTGGCAGATGGTTAGGTTAGCTAGAATCATTTCAGAAGATGACAGCCTAAGAGATAAATTAGTAATATTGATTATGATGTTCTTATTGAGGTGGTACCTGAGGAAGTTATTAATTAGAATGAGGGATGATATTTTGAAAAATAGAAATGTTAGACTTATCCCATTACTGGGAAAGAGTTTATGGTTTGGTGATTGTAATGCTAATAATATTTATATAGAACATGATGAATGAACTATGGTTTTAAAATTTGGAGGTGAAAGCTGTAGTATTAACTCTCTTGTTTTGGGTAGTTGGAAAATTATTGAAACTGATGTGAATTACAGAGTTTATTAAGGGACACACCTCAATTTACTTATAAGAGACATCAGAATATTAAAAAAACTTAAAAATGACACTCTTATTATAAGAAGAGTCATTAAAAATAAAAAGAATCGGTACTAAGATATGTGTTTTTTGTTCACAGAGTAAGTACTTTTATGAAGGAGAAAGTTTAGTGTTAAAAATTTGTAAACACCCTTTGAAGTTTTCCCAAAAATGTGATTGCAACCCTAGGGGACTAATATATTTCACATTCTCTGATGACTGTCATGGATATTACATAAGGAAAACAAAAAGTATGTTAAAGAGAAGACTTTATGAAAATTCTTATGGTATTAGTGTTTTGATAATTAATAATGGATTATTGTAAAAATAATTTGGCTAATAATAAGAAATTTCATTTTTTGGAATTGGAACAGATACATCTAATACAAAGGGAGGTCCTTGAGAACTTAAATTGGAACACTTCTGTCTCAGGTTGGGCTGAATGCCTGCAAGGTTCTAGGGTTAAAAGATGCTTAAATTATCTGCAGCTAAGTTATAATATATTAAAAGCAGTTTGTCATGTGTATAGTTCAGATATAAATAGTTATATATGTGGGGAAATTTGTATATTATTTTTAATAATTGTTAATAATTTTTAATAGTTTACATATTTAACAGCTTAATGTATTTTTTAAAATTATACATATTTTTATTGGTGCAATATGGTCATGTGATATACAATGAATTATTTAAGATTTCATGTTGTTATTTTGAATAGTTCTGATGAAGTCCAATTTATTATAGGATGAAATTGCTTAACTATTCAATATTAATTTTTTAATAAATATTGGTGAGTTAATGATTGGTGTGAGGCTGTTCAGGAGGACTAGTAGGGCTGAGGAACTTTTTTTTGGTTTCCTCACTAAAACTCTGAGCTCATTTTTTGACTGGTGGAACATCAACTTTCACAACTTAGGATCAGCTGGATAGCCAATTTACAATCCAGTGGACAATGTAGGGGTTTATATTAATTATGTTTAATTTTTTTTTCAATATTACCACTATGGGATACCTTGTCAAAAGCCTTGGCCAAGTCAAGATAAGCAGCATTTGCAGACTGACCATTGTCCATAGCACCTGTAATCTTTTCAGAGAAGTGCACTAGGTCAAGATACAGGACCTTCTCTTCTTAAAACTGAACAGATTGGGATGCAGATCAGTTAAATTTTCTATATCTGCATAAATGAGTCCTGCTATGATATGTTCCATTTTCACAGAGATTCCATTGGGTTATAAATTGTAGCACTTGTCTCTATAGGAAAGCACCCAACTATCACAATCAGAGTGGGTATTGATAGCAATTATTTATTTTTCTTTTTGTTTTTAAAATATTGATTACAACTAATCCACTGTCTTTTTTGAAGAAAACCTCTGGGAGCTTACCTTGTGGCACCCTCTTTCTCAGCAAAATGGTCAAGATGATCTTTGTTCTGCCATTCATGTGTTGACTTCAATAGTTCAGGCAATGATGTGGGGTACAGCAAATTTGAAGGCTTCGTGTTTAAAGCAGAATCAGCAGGATCTAAGTTTTTCTATCACATTGGAGAAGGCGCAAGCATAAATATTTTTATTTAATTTATTTATTTGGTATTTGATTACCAGGAAAGTATGATTGGGCCAACAAGATGACCCATTTTAATTGGAGTCCCAGGTAGAAAAGTTCCACAATACGATATTTCATAGAAAAATCATAGGATATGGTTTACAAGTAGAATAACATTGTACTTACAAAAATTCATGAGCATAAAACAGGGATTACAAATATAGTGGACATGTTTATACAAGATTTTGTGAGTTTACAAGTGGAGTGACATGCACAAATATAAAATTTGTGAGCATAAATTAGGGAATACAATAAGGAGTATGAGTTAAAGTATAATAAGAACTCTGTTTTGTAGAAGTTAAGATTGACAGAGAGACATCCTAAAAAGATGCCTCCTCTGTTTCAAACTAGTATGTGAAAGAAGGAGCTGTAGAAGGGATTATAGGAAAAATAGATTGTACATTGGGATAAGAAGAGAATGTCAAGTGAAGAAACAGTGTTAGGATTGTAGTAGGAATGAAACATGGATATGTCTACCATGGGATAAGAGCTAAGGAGCTGAAAGAGCAGTAGTAAGTAAGTGGTACTACTGTAGAAAAGGTATGCCTTAAGTAGAGACATGGAGAATAGTGGGACATGAAAAGCAACAGGGAAACCTAAGCAAGGGTGAAAGGAGAAAGAATGTGTAGGAAAATGGGGTCTCAGAAGGGATTGAACTGCTATTTAAAGTGAGTGTGGGGTAGAGTGCATAACATTCAGAGGAGGTAGTAGGCTATGAGAGATGGAAATGGTGTGAAGGAAAGCTTATCTTTAATGGAAAAACAAGAAATAAGTTAGAAGTACATAATAAAAGGTTCACAAAATGCAAGGGGATAGGAAAATATTAGGCAGGAGTGGAACAATAACAGAGCCAGGAGTCCAGTAGGAACTGTTTGCAGTGATATTTCAATGGCAACCATTTGAAATGTTGGGACCCACTAGATAAAGCCCTGAAACACAGACACTGAAGGTCCAAAAAAAGTGAACTTACATATACTAAGTCCAAGATGAACATTTCTGGAGTATTCGCTTTAAACTGAAGTATGGCATTCTCAATGTGTTAGTATATTATAACTTCGGGAGTGTGAGGGACTGCAAGAGGGCTTGCCCCTGCAAAAAAGAAGTTTAATGGAGAAGAAAAAAGAAGTTTAATGGATAAGAACAATGTTTGAGACTTGCCCTTTTCCTACAGTTTCAGCTTTTTTTTCTGGGTGTCAGCAATCAAAATTTCAATAGGGAGCCAATTTGAAAAGCTTGTTAGAATTGTTTAGATTTAGTCAGAGACTTAAGGACACATATAGACAGTAATGTATCCTTTGACCATCACGTGTCTACAATAGTGATGAAATCATTCAATGTTGTGAAACTTAAAAACAAATGCATGGCATCTATGTCCAAGGAAGTCATTGTTCTGCTGTATTCAGCATTCATTAGACCTATCATTGAGTACAGTGTCCCCTTTCATATGTGCCTAACCAGGCATATCCAACAACTGTAACATCCACAGAGGTTCATGAATAAAAAAATACAGGGAGTAAGTAACATGTCCTATGCAGACTGCCTCAATGCACTATACTGTATTCTGTCTCCTACAAGCTGTTGAGGGGAGATCTATGCCTGGCATACAAAGCATAGTCAGACCCCACCCTGATGGACCTCCTGCATATCTACAAAACAAACAGTGTTAGAATTACCCATTCTAAAGATGCAAATCTTGCCTGTGATGTAAATAGGATCTGCTGGAGTGACAGGTATGTATCCCAAAGACTACCGCTTTGCTGGAACAGGCATGTGAAGTAGAATTCCTCCCTAACCCAATTCAAATATAATTTGGACAATTGAATGGGGAACAGGAAATTCATCCCTGGGTTGGCACATATGTCTGTAATGGACACAGGCAACCTGTAAATGGTTCATCTCCCAGGCCCCTGCTTGTAAATGTTTCATCTTCCAAGCCTCTGCTTACACTTATCACTGGTACTACAACTTGTCAAAGATTTGAGCTGTATGGCTAGGCTTAAAAAGACCCTAGTGGTTATTAGCCTAGTAAACACCTATGAACCAATAAACCTAACTCCATAATCTTGTAGTCTGTTTCAATATCTTAAGGGAGTTTTGTGTCAGACCTGGAAATGGATCAGGCTTCTAGAGAAGGAAGACTTGATGTCTGTTTTGCACCATCTTCACCTGACAACTCTTCTGGAAAGAAATCATGAGCCTTTTCAGTGACGAAATATGGTATGCTTCCCTTACCTACCAAGAATATATCAAAGCATTCTGTTTTTCCAGGAAGCTATTCCAACCGATAACAGACTTCATTGACTTGTGGAAGTCACATTAGATGAAGAACCAGAGAAAATCTTTATCACACTTGATCCTTCTTCAGAAGATATTCAGCAATTAGATATGCCCCAGTACAGGGTGGCTGCCCTTCATACTGTTGCCACAGTTACAAAGGGACCTCTTTCAATTTATAATAAACGCAGTGTTTACATTTTTATATTTATATCTCCATTTGGAATGGGGGTGTCTCTATTACACAAAACTTATGGGGATGGAGGGAATTAGCTGTGATTTTTTTTCTTTCACTTAAGACTAGATCAGCTGGGTATTGTTTTCTGTATGTGTGGCAAAATACAGTATAGTCTCAGCTTTACATAACTTGTTGTAAGTCTGGTCTTACTAATGAAAGATGACATAATGATGTTTCAATATGGTATATTGCCTTTTTATATGCAGTACTAGGCTAATTTACTTCTGAATATTTTCTTTTTGCATTTTTCAAGACTATCTAGACCATCTTGAAAAAGACAAGTTCAAGACTCTAAGAGGTGTGGAAAGCCTCAAAGTTTGAGATACACGTTTTTATCAATTGAGATGAAAACAGATTTTATTTAAATTCTGCTTAAATATTTTAAGTTATATAGTGACCTGCATGGTGATAGTTTATTGTACTTTCTGTTTTTTGTCCATGTTTTAGCCAAAAAAGTTATCTGTTTGCATATTTTAGTTTGTTCTAGAGCCTTAATCTTGTACCTCAATTCACAGCTGTGGCAGGACTGTAATCTACTTTTATATTTGAGCCTCATTTACTCATTTATTACAATGTTACTGGTACATTTTACATAATATGGTGCCATAGACTATGGTGATATTGCAGTAGTGGGAGTATTGTGAATTCTGCCACAGGATTTGTGCTTCAGTACTTTTTATAGCTGCATGTACCTGCTTAATGTTGCATTCAAGTGTCTTTCTATTTACCTTTCTTCTATTTTTCCCTGTTCTTTGAGCTCCCACTGAGACACTAAGCTAAAAATTTTTGAACTTCTACACGTTGGACTAGAGCTCCAGTTTTGTATCTCTGGCTTCTACTTCATATGGTAATCTGATTTCCAAAGTCCCTCCCAATTTCTTTGATATTGTATGTTGTTTAACCTATTTAAGTACTTTGCCACCAACTGATTTATATGTATCCATAATACTAAGTGCCCACCCAGCTCACCAGTATTGCACTTGAATAAACTTCCCTTGGTAGAAATTGTCTCTTGCTCATGTTCCCAGAAATTCCATCTGCTTGGCACAGTCACCACACTCTGAGGGGTCCTGAGTTAATCCTGCTCCATCCTTGGCAGATAAGAGATTTATTTTATTGTTTGCACTTCATTTAACCATTTGGAGTTTTACTGCTTTACTGTTGCTTTATTTGCTAATTTTGCCTTTGGATAATTCTAAAAGTCCTCAATAATTGTAATTGCCTTGTGAAGGTATTTTTTGTTGTAGCATTACATCCACAAGCAATCTTTTTTGGTGTTTTAACATCAAAAGTTAAGCAGTGCCCTGTACAGATACAAAAGCTAAGACAGTAAATTTTATTGAAAAATCTATCCTTAGAATTGAAACCTGTAAATTAGTGTTGCTAAAACAAAGCCATTGCACAAACACAAATTTAGAGAAGCTAGTTTGCACATTAAATAGCACTACTTTCAAATTTTAGCGCAATCTAATCTAGTCTAGTGCCAAATCCCATAGACCACCTCAGATTACCTCTGTATAACTCAGTCCACAACCTACAGTAACCCAGCCAAATACACGTCTGGAGAGCAATTTCCAAAAAGAAACCCCTAAGAGTTTACCCAGTTGTCAGGGATCTGGAAATATATGTAGACAGTAATCTGGCCTTTGACCAATATAGGTTCATAGGTTCATATGAAGGTACTAGGCTATCTGCCCGAGGTCATTTATAAGGCTAGCCAGTGTGTGTCAGCTTTCACCTCCCCATTGATTAATTAACTGTGTCTCTGTCAAGAAGAACCAATGAAGTGATCCCAGGGGTGTATTTTCTGTTACCCATCCACTCGTGAAGGTTTCTCTTGAAGAGTGTTAGTGAGGGGGTCTGCTTAATATAGTTAGGAACATGTAGCCAAGACGGTAAGAAAACTTATTCTGTGTCACCCAACTTATGAGTAATGACACAGCATCCAAGTCTAAAGAAATCATAGTGAAACTTTATTTGGCACTTATTATACCCATCATTGAGTGTAATGCCCTCTTTGGCATGTACCAGACCAGACATACAACAGCTGGGGAGCCCACAAAGGTTCCTTAGCATGAGAATCTGGGATATAAACACATTATCCTATATAAATCATCTTCAAGTCTTTTCTCTATACTCAGTCTCCTACAGATTACTGAGAAGTGATCTATGCCTGGCTTACAAGCATCCTTGGATTCAGCTCTGATGGACCTTTTGCACATCTATAACAGCATTAGAACAACTAGATTCAAGGATTTAAATTTTGCTTATGACATAAACAAAACATGTTGGCAAGACAGATGTGTCTCAGAGGATCCCCATACTTTGGAACAGGCTCACCATCTATATGAAGCTGATTCCATCCCTAACCCTATTTAAATGTAACCTTGACCAATGGATGAGAAATTGGAAATTCAACCAGGGTCTGGCCCCCTGTGCCTCCAATAGACAGAGGCAAATAATGATGCCCAAACTAACATAGCCTCCCACACATAACCTTTAGAAACATTGTAATTAACATACCTCCTCCTAATAAATGCACATCATACACAGGGGGCACAACTGGGTTGGGTTGCATGGCTAGGCTTAAAAAGACCATGGTGGTTGTTAGCCTAGTATATACCTATGAACCTAAAATTGGGATGTGAATGTCGTCATTGCTAGGTTAGTGATGGTATTATTTTATGATATTTAAATTGCTAAGATTAGGTTTACATTGAGACATCTTTTATTGGTCCATGTATCCTTTTTTTAGTTGATTACTGCCATCAAAGATCCATGACATACTGTATGCATATAACTTTTACAAATTCAGTCATGAACTGTGATTTGGATGAATGAAATTTTCAGCTTATTCTGTTTCTGATGATTAATGGATATGTTATAATAACCCACATTTTGTAATTGCTCTATTATTTTCATTGAAGGGTATCAAACACAAACACAAAGGAGCTTCCAGTGCCAAGAAACTAAAAACCAAAATGAAATGCACCAGTGTCACAAGCCACACAACCCAAGTCTCATGAATTCTACAATGTAGTGGCTTAAACTGAGTTAATGCTTTTGTCAAAAAAAATCAGGACTTCATTAGAACTGTTTTCAGAAAATGTCACAGGTTAAAACAACCCATTTAGAAGTCACATGACTAAACCATTACATAAGTTTAAAGTGCATTTATCCACTAAGATGAAAAATAATAATTAAGTTCAGTTAAAATACAAATAAAACGCTTCTTAAGTAAATTATAAAAGATGCATCCTAATGGAAAGAAATGTTCTTATTTTAATTAACATCCCATCATTCCAGGGGATTTAACAAATAAAAACAAATAACTATTTGAAGAAAACACCCATAACACAGTCAAAGTTCCACATTTGTTGAGGTTCATAATTTGGCAGCTCTTAATCTTAACACAATATAATATATATGGGTGGAATTCAATAAAGCCTGCATCGAGTGATTCTCCGTGTAGGCATAGTGTTATGGCCTGAACACAGAACATGGCCGCCATATGATCCGGGAAACAGGGCGGAGGGGTGTGCACAAGAGTGAGGACATGGATGTGTCTACAGAATGTAAATCACCTCATAAGCTGGTGAAAACCATGCAAATGAGGTTGATTTGTGATCCAATAAGCAGAAAAACACCCGTGTAGGTACTTTGTTGGCATAAGAAATGTACCCATATGGAAACTGTGTACCGGACTGTAATTTTTAAACAGGGGCTATAAAAGCCTAAAAAAGGGAGGATATGATACCATAGGCATGCAAATGGCCAAAACTATGGCCAGTGTGTCCAGAAAGGAATGCACATCATTTAAAAATTAATTTTTTAAAATACCTATATTACGTTTGAACAGTGTGCAGTGACGTGCAAACATGCTGTTATGAAAAAAAATTAAAAAGTGTAAAAAAAGTGTAAAGTAGACCTCTGCAAATAAATTGCATTATAGTGCCTGGCATGCACAGTATTACAATGGCAGGTGTCAGTGGTTGCTATGGATGCAGGCCCAAGAGTAGTGAAGTATCCAGGGTATATGCAATAAGCTGTATGCAAATGAGCTG